>NC_056725.1:1265617221-1265727221 GCF_019279795.1 Protopterus annectens | reverse complement strand
CTTGCATTCATGCAAAATACAAAAATAAAAAAAAAAAACAGTTTTACTTTGTTTTTCATTGCTTGATTGGCTGGGGATTGACAAGCTGTGTTTGATCATTTGCCATTCAAAAAGTTGATTTTTCGATGTTATAACATACAGACACACACATATAAATATATATGTATGATGCTTTCAATAATCTACTGCAATATTTATCCTTTTTCAATAATCTGCTGCAGTGTTTATCCTTTTTAAGTCAATAAACAACTAAACCTTTTTCACTCACTTATGTTGCAGGATGGATAAAAGCTGAACTTATTTTGGCTAACATGCTGAGAGAGTTGATTAATTCAGACATTCATCCATCTGTGGAGAAAACAACATATTGCAATGAGATAAATCTATATTTTCAGAATCTGCATGCCTACTATTAGTATGAGTGTGAAGCCTAGTACATGCATGATAAAAGCCAGACTTTATGTAAATGTCTATATTACAGCACTTCATGGAAACTGCTTGTCATATAAATCATGAACTTAAATCAGTAATGTTATATTGTTAATGTGTACTGTCTCTTACTCAGCAGTGAAAAACAAACTCCTTGGTAATGTTTGCTGGACCAGCTGACCAACAAAGTATATCAATTAATTCATTAGTTGCTCAATATCGTTTAGCAGGTAATATATGATGCATACATTGTTGTAAGATAATTATTTATGAGATATTTTCCTTACATATTAATGAGAAACATAAAACCTGGATTCTATTTTAATACATTTTAAAATTACTATGAATGCTGAAAGCCCATAAGATATACCTGTAACTGACCACTGCTATGCCTTTGTCTTGTGTTTCATTAGTGAACAGTCTGAGAATTTACAAAACCTTTAGCACTTTAATACTTAATGGCTTCGATGCTCGGATTCTATCATGTGCCTAATGTAAAGTATACAAGAGCTCACTTATCATCATAAATGTGCATACCTTGTCAAAGGCAATGTTTAATAGACTTGAACGACTCAGCTCTGCTTTGCGCTGAGATTTTATTTCGTTGGTCAGGAAGTGAAAACATTTTGATTCACTGAGTTTTCATCTTATTTTCTCGTGCCGCCCTTTAGTGAAGTTATTGATTAAAATAGAAACTATGGTGCCATATTAATGAATATGATGAGAAGACAACTGTCCAGTGGACAAGTTAGTGAAATTCACATTTCAAAGAAGTTTCTGCTGCATGGGAAAAATTGTTTTTCCCCAAGATGCATGACCTTGGAGTTGATTGCATTAATTAAGTGGTTTATACAACAAAAACACCTCCATGAAAGGCTTTCTACTACCATCACAGAATTAAATTGTACACTGATCTATGTGTGTGGTGTTTCATACTATTTACTTTGGGAAAAATGGCATATTTTCTCCTTAGATCCATACTTACTAGATTCGACTTTCAGTAATAACATAACTCCTAATTAATGGCTGTGCATCTTCATCACTCTTGATTATCTATCTGTGTACGTAATGTACCTTTTGTTGTCTTTTTGGTGCATATTTATGGGATTTCTATCACCCATTTAACAGAACTGCTCTCATTATTCCATTGTTCAAGGTTCACTGCAGAACATATTGCCTGACCTTCCTTATTTGAGTTCTCCATATAGCATCAGTGGGTTTGGGACTGAAATGTATTCATTTTCATGGATGACAACATAACAGCATATCAGAAACTTTGTGTTGCTCTTTCACTTTCAGCAAAAACAGAGTAAGAACATTAAAGAAGGAGGAAGCCTTTAGTTTTGATTTTTTACTGGTTGCAATTGCATGAAGCTGTTCCAGCTGGGATACATTCGCCAAAGTGCTTTGTGTACTCAGACTGATGGATTCATGTAATTGCAACAAAACACCTGACTTTACAGCACTGTAGTGTTAATTATACATTGCAGATCTATGTTTGTGCTGTGTGCATGCATGCACCTGGGGGTGGCAGAGACAGAGAAAGATAATGAATTTCTTGTTTCTGACAAACACCTTTGGTGTTCGTATTTCAAGCACATTTCTTGTTAATATTTCAAGCACATTTTAAGCCTAGGCTAATTCTGCAATTGCACTTTAGCATGACAATTAAATTATTGGAGCGTAGTGCATTTTACTTATAGGTTGGGTGGAATTTCACTGTTTAGTTAATATATGCTGTGGAAGTACACTTTTGGCGCAAAAATGACTTCAGATGCAGTTTAAAAGCTTCTAATGCTTCTGCAGCCATACCAGGCTTTACTAAGGTGGGCAGCTTATGCCAACTTAAAAGCACACATTGCTAGTGTAATTCTCTGAACAGAATGATATATTCATCCCACCATCACTGTTGCTTATGTATGCAGAGGGACTTCTACTGTACAGGCATAAAACTCTGTGCATGACAAGTATGATCCCTGCCCAGTGTGATGCAGTTTCTTAATTTCATGTTTCAGTTTGTTTTATAATATAGTTTGCACTACAGGCAAACATGCAGATCACCCCTCACTGCTTGCTATTCAGAACAATAACCTTGCAGTCACGTGATGGTAGAAGGTGACATTAAGTCTATCATCTGCAGCTTAAGTGCATTTATCATTCTACTGCTCTTCATACCACGCTTTGCCCTCACTCTCTCTCTCTCTCTCTCTCTCACACTCTCTCTCTCTCTCTCTCTCTCTCTCCCTCTCTCTCTTCACTTGTATAATATTCTCTTGAAAGTCTCTGTGGATTCAATCCATCCACCCATTCCAGTAGTCCATTTCATGGCTCTTTGTGAAGATGTACTTTTACCCACAGGGCATTTATTCCCTACAATTTGTTGCCCACACCCACTCCCCTCTTCTGTTTAATTCCCATTTGGGTATGACCTCAGGAAAATGAAGAAGTACTACATGTATAAAGTGTGATATAAAGTGTAAATATAACAAATGTGCAAATAATGAAAGAAGGAAGGAAAAGAGTTAATAGAATACATCAGGCTCTCATGTGTCCTTCACTTGAGCTTGTATATCAACATCGTGTTGCTTCTTTTCTGATATGAGAAGAACCGAACCACTGCTCATACCACTTTCTCAACATTCCACAGATCTTTCTGGTAACTTTCTTGTGATTCTTTCCAGAAACCTAATGTCCCTTTCTCTGCATCCAGAATAATTTGCAGTACTCAAGGTATGGGCTGAGCACTCTGTAAAGAAGAAGCATTTCCTTGCTGTTTCTGGACTCTGTCACCCTGAGGATAGTTCCCAGCATTCTGTTTACTATTACCACTGCTCACTCAATCTGTCTCTCTCACTCTGTTCATGATCACTCATTTTAAGTTAAATCAATACCTCCAGATTCTTGTTCTACTCTATTTTCATTAGTTCATCTCCTCCCAGCTGATAGTCATACCACAATTGTTGAGACCAAAGTTCTCTACACTGCATTTGTCTGATATGACTTTTAGCTGACACTACCACTTTCCTGACTATTTGGTCAGCCTTTCCAAATTCTTCACTGGAATACCCCTCATCCTCTTGTATTGTATTTGTGTCTATGTCATCAGTGAAGAGGTTGATCCTGTTTTCTAAACCCTCAGATATGTCTGAGGTGAACATTGAACAGCAATGGAGCCAGGGCAGACCTTGTGTTTCACCGTTAAAGTATATAGCAAATCCACTTCTTCAGTCTTGGTCCTACTCTAATTCTTCTAATTTTCCTATCAGCTTCTTGTGGGGGGATGCAATGAGAGACCTTACTGAAGTCCAAGTAGATCATGTGTTCTTGTGCTTCCTTGTCATGTTCACCAGTAAAGGAAGAACAAAACTGGCCCTGGTTTGAGACAGCATCTTCTGGTGTTAGTAGTTGTTCTGGAGGTTATTGTCCTCTAGAAATGCTACAAGCCTTTGCACTGGGATATCATTATACATTTTCCTTCTTCTGCTCTGAGGCCTCTTGTTCACGACTTTTTCTGCTATTTCCCCTTTTATAGGGGTACCACGCTTATTGCCTTCATTTCTCAGGTATGTTTTCACTAGGCAGTGATCCATTACTGTTTTCCATTAAGCAGCCTGCCACTGCACTGCTCAGACTGCTGAGGATTCTGGGAGGTAGCCAATGCATTTCTTGTGTTTTGTTCTATCTAATGGGAATCACTTTCCTCTCTACCTTCTCCATCACTATCCTGATGTCTGCCTACTGTTCCTCCATTCTGTCCTGCACCCCTCACAGAATGGCATCTTCACCTCATTTTCCTTTATGAAAATGGAAGCAAAGCACTCATTCAATGCCTCTACTTTTTCCAAGTCTTTTGTGATCTCACCCTCCCATCTTTGCACAGTCTAGTCATGCCTGTCCTTCCTTTCTTCCTTTCTCCCTAAAAAGCTCTTGCTTTTCCTTGTTACCCTTCTGCCAACTCCCTTTCAATTTTTATTTTGGGGGGGTGGGCTAATTTTGTCTCCTCTGCATTATTCTATGGCTCCCTCACCCGTGCCCTATGTCCACTGGCAGGTCTACCATTCGCTTCCTACCTTGGACTTAATTCATTAGGGCTGGGCTCAGTGTGGGACTTAAGGGAGTCCTGGAGGTCTGACCATCAGCATCTGCTGGGGGTTACCTTTCTGGCCTAACCCTATTGCTCACCCTTCACAGTTCCCATTGTGAATTCCTGTATGATATGCAATGGGGCTGTGCAATGTTTTGCTCTGCCTCCACAACAGTTCAACTATGTTTCCACCCTATTCCCTTTTTTGAAAAAGCCCCTCCCTCCCAATAGCAGTACCCCAGCCTCCACCAGGGATCATTACCAGAGATGCTCACGGTACCACCCTCCCCCACGGATGGTGATGCACATTCATCTCTTTTGCTCTATCAGTCACCGAAGCTGATAACTGAACCATTGACGGCTGGGCCGTAGCCAAGGCTTTATCCTTCTATGCCAATGGAGCACCATAACTCCCTTTCAAATTTTGTATTTACTGTCCTCACCACCCATGCTGCCTTCTGCTAGACTCCTTACACTGTGCTTCCTGCACTTCTTTACACCCATCCTTCCTAAACTCTCTGCTATAATTACTAACATCTGGTTCTTGCAGAGCCACAATGGCATTCTCATTGTTCTCTGTTTTTGCTTCTTCCTCATACCTTTATCCATAGCATGAGGTACATCATCCCTGTCCCATTCCCACATCTTGTGTATTCCTTCAGTTTGCATTCAGAATCCTAACTGATCCTTGACCTTTTCCCCTACCACAACATAATCCACTTTTCTAAGATACCACATTATTGTCTTAATCATTGTATGTTTATTCATCCACCTACATGAAACCATGCAGTGGCCATCTCACTGCTGAATAACATTACCTTAATCTGGATACCCTTGTTCCCATCTTCACTGGATGGGACCTCATCCAAAATGCTAATATTTCTGGTATATTCAAGCACTAAGTTGGTTGAAACTCTCATTATCCAAACCTTAATTATCTCCAAATCTTTCTCTAGCATGGCGCTCGGAATCTCCTGGAGTGCTGCTGGCAGGTTCACTTTCCCCATAAGTACTATCCTTCTCTTCCTACCCTCCTCATTTATTCTGTCATTCATCTTCCTTGGTGTAGTTGTGAGATGATAGACTGCCTTATCCAACAGCTCTCCTCACTTGCCCTCTCATAACTGTCATGACACTTAACCTATGTTCTGACCTCGCCTTCCCCCTTATCCCATTCTTTGTTAGATACATCTGATGCTGTCATGTATGCAAATTGCTACCTTATCCCTCTCTATTCTGTTACATCTGACCAACCTAGAGGCATCTTCATGCCCTATCCCCTTTTGTCACTGACTTATATTTCTTTGAAGCTAGCAGTATCCAAACCCACTCCTGCATTATTGTTTGTATCTCTTCCATCTTCCTACCAAGTCTTCTTGCATTGATAACTAATGCTACCCAATCATTCTCTTGTCTGTTCCTCTGCTATTTTTGGAGTCTCTTTTTGCCTTATGTCAATACTCAAAGAGCTACTTTCTCCTCCAGTTCTGTAACTCTCTCTCCAGTCTCCATCTTAGTTTAAATGTGCAGTTATTGAGATGCACCTTTCCAGTGCAGCACTGTGCACTGTAATCCATTCTGTGATAATAACTGTGCCTAACCCTTGCAGAGAGCTCGTCTCTTTGATACTGCCCACCATCTTTCTTTCTATCCATCTCAAGCCTTCCTCACTTTTCCACTCCCCCAGCTAGTAATTATACTCCCTAATTCTCTTTATTGACTGCTGGCACAGGTAACACTTTTGGACATGATACTTCCAACTTCTTGTCAAAGCAATTCTTTACCTCATTGGTCTTCCTTGCTACCACCTAGGATTCCTCCTTTGAAAGGTCTTTGGTGTTTACATGCACTATTCCATGAATCCATCTCTTGGTGATCACTTTGGTTACTCCCTCCCATGTCTTACTGAATCTAAGCCTTAAGACCAGTTTCACTTAAATCTGGTCTCTCTTTTCTTGCTCAACTGCGATCTTCATCTTGTTTGTGAATAAGTCTCCAATTACAAAACCCTCCTCTCTATCCCCACCTGTGCCTTCTTCATCAATTATTATTATTCCGTGCCCCTATTTCATTTATCTATAACCTTTCTCTGTTAACTTCCATTACCTCCACTATTACAGTATGTGCTGGTAATCTCCTCCTCCTGTGATGCATCTAATCCTTCTTCCATCCAGTCCCTGTGCTCCTACTATAAGACTTATTCATTATTTCTCTTGACCTCCACCTCTCCTACTGGGCTATGTGCATTTGTTTCTCTACCCTAGCTCCCTTGTCCTCCCTTTTGTGGCTTTAAAAAAAATGTTTGGATTACTGTAGGAGGCAAATCAACCCAATTATGTACCACTGAATCCACTCTCTCCAACACAAAAAAAAGATGAACTGAAGTACCTTTCTGTACTGACATTTGGTGCTGAAAAAAGAGCCTATTGATTAACTCAAAAAACACAAACAAGGAACCAATAGAAGCAGGCAAGGCACTGGTTGGAACCACTTTACTTCCAAACACCAGTTAAGCACTTTCATCTTTGAACAAACACGACTTCTTCAGAACTGCATATACACAAAAATTATACAATTAAATACTTAAAAGACGCCCATGTCACATGATACAAGCAGCCAGTAAAAAACATCTTAAGTAGTCACTAATACATATGAATGAACTGGACCAAAATTAATTGAATTTAATTTAAAAAAATAAAAACATTTATACTAACACCAGCAACTATATTCCAAATAATGTTATTTTTATTATTATACATGTTGTTATATATACCACCATAGAAGGAAGAAAAACATATAACGAAAAAGAAAAAAACATATATATGCACGCGCACACACACACACACAGACACACACACACACACACACACACACATATATATATATATATATATATATATATATATATATATATATATATATATATATATATAATTTTCATAAAAATCTACCTTCTAAACTTTTCAGTTTTAATAATGAGGCTATGGAGCAAGAATCATTCGGCCCCAGAGGCTGCTTAAGGAAGGTTTTTATTGGATGCTTGTATCATGTGACAGGGGATCTTTTATGTATTTAATTGTATGATTGTTGTATATATGCATTTCTGAAGAAGTTTTGATTGTACAAAGATGAAACTGCTTAACTGCTGTTTGGAAATACAGTGGTTCCAACCGGTGCCTTGCCTGCTTCTATTGGAGCCTATTGATCTTGCCTCCTAACACTTTGTGCCTGGGGCAATTGTACCCTTTGCCCGACCATTGCTACACTACTGGGGCTAGGTGTCCTTCCCTTTATCATTTGTCATTGCTCTTTGAATTTGTTCTTCCACCCCAGCTTTTTTGTTTTCCCTTTAGAGCCTGTATCTCATATTTCTTCCTTATCTATCTACATATCTATCTATCTGTCTGTCTCACTACTTATCACCTTGGTTAGTTGGTTGGCAGCTTGTATTTGTTAAATGAGGTAGAACACTGATCCACTTGGACCTTTTTCAGACTCAGAGTAGAGGCATGTTTAATGAAGTGACTTGCTCAGAGTCTCACAGTAGACACAAGGAGACTAGGGGAATCAGACTCTGTACTACTGGAGGTAGCTTTTTAACAGCTCATAATGTAAATCTTCAGTACTAATTGCCACACAAAGTCCTCTGTTCTACATTGGTTAGCTTTACATTTCTGACAATGTGTGCCCGTGTACTCTTCTCCTCTATCTTACCCCTGTCTTTTCCAGCCCTATACTATCTACTGGCAACCTGTTGTCTCCTCCTCTTCCTCCTCCCCAGGCTTACTCTATCTGTTCTCATACAGCAAAGCACTCCATTACCACCTCTGGCTCCATGTGTTCTACCACAAATCTCCCTCATTCTTCTGTGGATTTCCCATACTCTGCCACTCCAGCTGTCTACAACCAAACAGATGCTTCAAATTGTAAGCACTTTACAAATCATTATCCTATTGTTCTTGACCAGTCTTTACTACTAATGTATCCTCTTCTTAGAGGCTCCTTCACATTTTTCTTTTCTATTTTATTTGGCTTTCATTTGGAGATAAATCTTTAGGTACAAAGAACAAGGTAGGGCCACCAGGGCTCTAAAATCCAGTTTATTGAACAGATAGAACAACAGGATAAGCGCTTTCACGTGAATAAATCACACTTCATCAGATCTCAAAAACAAGACAAACTACTCAGTTTAAATAATGGCATGTCCTGCCCATTAATAAGATAATAAGGGTCAGCTAAATAAAATAAACTTTGTAAATCCAGCTACCTCTCTGTCACAAGTTTTATTCTTTATCTTTTAAGCAAATGCTAGAAATGTGAAAAAAGTTTAAGTTAGTGAAGATTCAAGAGCAAATAATTATTACTTAATTTACCTGAAAATGCCTTCCCAGGTGAAAAACAATCAGCTATGCCCACTAGCTCTTCATGATAAAACAATCCTACACATATTTCTTTTGGAACCAAGTTAGGTCATACCTAGTTATATCTGCATACCAGAGAAACTAATAAAGATGGGGGTCTTTCAGAGGCAGACAATTAATTCAGTAGAACAAATCAATAAAAATGCTTTTCAGTCTTATTTATCCACAGAATATAAAAGTGCAACAGACTAGGATGCTTGAATGATATGCCTTATTCGAATCTTCCTTCTCCATTACACCTCCAACATTTGCCATCTACTAGAGGAAAAACTATTTTGGGTGTGCTTGGTGTATAACAGTACCTATGCAAGCACTTCCAGGCAAAAATCCCAAACCTTTGTCCCATTGTTTCATTGTGAGTTGCTTATCTAATCTCTCTCTTCCCAATCTTTTTTGATTTCCTTTGATTGATTCTCATAGTTACTGTGCAATATTTTATATGCCCTACTAATTATCCCTTTTTTAATATCAGCTTCTGTTCTAGATTCAGTTAAAAATTCAACCAGTGCAGGTCTTTCATTAAGGACTCCACTATTCCTTTTTCTTTGCCTATACTCTGAGATCAGTTTGCGATAGGGAAGGCAATCACTAGCTCTCAGTCCAAACGTCTGCTTTGCCTCTTCCCATTCTATTACCTTTTCCTCTCTAATTTCTTTGTTCCCAATACATTGGTTCTTTTGCCAGCTTCCTCCAATACATTTCAGTCCCCTCTTGCCTATTCTCTGCTCCTGTAATTGCAGTCATCCCTAGTGAAATAATCTCTTTTCTTCATTCCTGTGTTGGCTTAGTTCTTTGTATACTTTCTGTATGACTGTTGTTACTCTCCTTAGGGATCTGTGTCCAAAATCCCATTTCTTCCCTGCTTCATCATCATCCCCTTCCACTTTTGAATTGTAGCTTTCTGATTGTGTTATGTATGAAAACATTAACTGTATAGCTGTAAAATAACCCTTCAAATCAGGTAATCCCAAATCTCCTTGTTTTATTGGGAGGCTCATCTAACCTCACTTGACCCTTGCCCTTCACCTTCCAGATAAAATTCTTGAAAGCTTTATTAATTACTGTCCAAATCCTCTCTGGTTGATAAAAATATGCCTGACCTGTGTATAGAACCTAAGAGACTAAAAATATTTTTAATGCTTGTATGTTGCTAGCCATATCCATAGGCAAGAGCTTCCAGTTTCTCAGTTTTTATATTATCTTTTGTTTAGTCTCTTCCCACATATCCTTAGCGGCCATAACAGAATAATTTCTAATCCATACTCCAAAATACTTCATTTTATCAAACTTGTTATCTTTTGGCCATTATATAGAAACAATAGTCAGGAAATTCTTTTATCTAGCCCAATTAATGACAGTTTCATTCTACTGTACTCTGCTTTAATCAGAACAATTATAGGATATAATGCCTCTTTTAGTATGCATCTATCCAAACATACCATGTAGCTAGAAAGACCCCAGAAGTGTATAACCTAAAAAAGATCAGCAAGCTAAAGACCATAGCTAATAAGATGGGTTTGAAGTACTGTCCTCATACTTTATCTCTTACAAACTTCTTTGCAGTAATTTATGTCTTACAGTAGCACAGCATGCTACCTCTGAGATCATCCATGTGCAAATAACATCGGGCAAATCCGCAATGCAAATTGTGGCCTGCTACAGATCACCCTCCATTACCTTGGACCACCACTCCACCTTTCTGGAGACACTGGAAAACATGAAGGTCCTACCGAACACCCCGATATTGAGCAATTTCAATTACCCTACCATTAACTGGTAAAACTACTCGAATACAAACTCCCAGGCCCAGCGCTTCTTGGAATTCATCAACTCAAACACCCTGGATCAGGTGGTAAACTCCCTTACTAGAGGTGAAAACATATTGGACCTGGTCATCACCAACATGGGCGACAGGTGTTCCACACCGGAGGTCAACCCGTCACTGGTTAGATCAGACCATAAACTAATCACTCTGGATGTCCACACCCCACCACCACCCCCAACTAAGGAAACCACAGTAAAAAACTTTTCTAAAGCAAACTTCACCTTACTTAAGACAGAGGTGGTAAGTTTCACAGCCCCCACGCTAAAGGATAACACTGCCCAAGATGCAGAAACCTTTACAAATGCACTCTATGAGCACCTACAAGGATGCATGGATTGTGCCATCCCTAGCAAAACCGAGACTCACTCCTCTAAGAGAAGGAAACCAGTTTGGTGAACCCTTACCATAAACAGACTATACAATAGAAGGATGAAACTAGTTCAGAAAAAAGCAAATCCCAAGAAGGAAAGACATCCCTTATCAGTATCAGTAAGAAACTAAGGTCCCTCATAAAATCATCCAAGGCTAACTTTGAAAGAAAAATAGCCAAGTATTTAAAAGATAACCACAAAGCCTTCTTTAGCTATGTTAAGAATCTAAGTGGCAACTCGCAGATATGCACTGAACTACTGCAAAATAGCACAAAATATACTGAACCTACTGATATTGCCAACATCCTGGCAGATAGATTCAGTGCAAACTTCACCCCCTCTCACCCCAAAAGGGCCCACAACAATACCGGAAAAGTGTAGTGTCCTGGAAATCAAAGACACACAGGTGAAAACAGCCCTTTCAAAAGCCAAAAACACAGCATCAATGGGGCCAGATGGTGTACCAGGCTGCGTCTTGCATGAACTACAGAACGAACTAACCCCCCCACCTAAACACGCTGTTCAACCTCAGCCTCTCGACAGGCATAGAATGGCGCACAGCAATGGTTATTCCACTCCACAAAGGAGGGGCCACAACTGACCCTGGTAACTATCACCTTATAAGCCTGACTAGCCTGGTCTGCAAGGCTATGGAATGCATCATCATGGAACTCATTAACAAAGACATTGGGAACCTCCAAACACTTGACCCAACCCAGTACGGCTTTGTTAAGGGCAGATCATGCCTACTAAACCTGGTTGACTTCTTTGAGACAGTCACTAAGGCCATAGACAAGGGAAAGGTGGTTCACACAGCCTACCTTGACCTCTCCAAGGCTTTCGACACCATTCCCAACTTGGGTATTACAGAAAAACTCACCAGCCTGAACATAAACCCCTACGTCACGAGATGGGTTGCCAACTGGCTTACAGACAGAACTCACACGGTAAGAATAGTGGGCTCCAGGTCAGTCTCTAAACCAGTCACAAGTAGTGTCCCATAAGGCTCGGTCCTGGGACCGCTACTGTTTGGCATATACTTCTCAGAAGTACAGGCAATCACAGGAGGACTATGGCTAACCAAATTTGCTGATGACTGCAAACTGGGAGCCATAATTGACTCTCCGGCTGAAATGGACATCCTCTAAAAGGGCCTTACTGAGACGGACACCTGGTGTCAAAGTCATGGCCTCAAGCTAAATGCCAAAAAATGCATAGTCATCCCATTTGGGAAAAATAAAACACTCATGAATTACCACATAGGTGGCAGCCCCCTTAATACAGAAGAGGTAATAAGAGATCTGGGGACCCAGGTAGATAGTAATCTCCTCTTTGACAATCATATTGCCAAAGTAGTTAGGAAATACTTCTATGTGGCCCATCTAATTACTAAAGGGTTCACATCTAGAAATAAAGAGGTTATAGTACCCCTCTACTCGTCACTCATCAGATCCATCATAGAGTACAATACCCCATTTGGGACGTACCTCACAAGACACTTCCAACAGCTGGAAAAACCACAAAAGTACCTCACCAAGAGAATTACTGGCCTCAAACATATGTCCTATGCAGCCAGACTGAAAAAACTCCGGCTGTACTCAGCGGCATACCGCTTACTCAGAGGTGATCGCTGCCTGACTTACAAAGCCATGTCCAACTCAGAATTGATGGACATGCTCCACCTAAAAAAATCCATGTCACTGCGAGCCACGCACTCTAGTGAGCTAAACCTCACCACAACAATAAATAGAACATGCTGGAGGGACAGATTCCTGTCACAGAGACTCCCCATGCTTTGGAACAAAATTCCAAACTACATTAGACAGAGCCCCTCACTAACACTCTTCAAGAGAAACCTTGATGAGTGGATGGATAACAAAAAATACACCCCTGGGATCACTTCATTTGCTCTGCTTGACAGAGGATCACTTAATTAATCAATGGGTGGCGAAAGCCGACACACTCTGGCTAGGCTTATAAATGCCACAGGCAGATAGCCTAGTACCTACCTATGAACCTATGAACCTATGAACCTATGAACATTCCTTGCTGTTAAGGACCAAACCCCTGACCCTCCTTAATTGCTTACATTTCTAAGAAACTAATGCCTTTAGAAATACTCAGACTTATGACTTGAATCTCTATCAACCAATAAAGACATGCTGGAGGGACAGGTTTATTCCTCAAAATTTTCTTCATTTCAGTAATAATCTTCCATTACATATAAACATAGTGATTGCCTCATTTCCTTTAAGGCAAACTTTGATGATTGGATGCTTACTTGTAAATTTGTTCTAGGCTTGACTTGTTTTGACCTTCTAGAGACAGGAGTTACCTTTGAAGGTGGACACTGTTATCCATGGAGTCTCTCTACCTTATAATGAACTTGATGAATCTATGAATATATAAAAACATATCAGATGAAGATGAAGTTATAGCACATCTTAAAGTTGCTGCTTTTCTTTATTTCACTCTCTCTCAGCTTGAATTGTAAAGCACCTGGTAGCTGGTGCTGTTGGATGTCCAATTGAAAACACCTTTATGAGGAAAAAAACATACAGTTCCAGAAGCAATACTGTTTCTGTATTTTTCTCATTTATCATCTGCATTTTCTATGTTTTCACTCCACACACACACACACACACACACACACACACACACACACACACACACACATATATATATATATATATATATATATATATATATATATATATATATATATATATACCCTATAAACATTAAAACACTATGGAATGTGCATCTGCCAACATAGTATGGAAATATGAAGACAATTACTACATAATCTTTATGTTTGTCTATTACACATGTTAATGATAGCCAACCTTTGTTATTTCTCACATAGCCTCTGCTTCCCAACACTTCCATCTAGTCGTAGCCTATCAGTTCACTTGTGTTGTCTCCAGAAATAAACAGTAACAGCCTTTTTTTGTTTTTACTATTACTATGAAAGTAAAATAAGTATGAGTGCTGTTTACGTGTAACATCCAATTACAGACCTACCACTTCAGCCATCTTATTTTATATCCATTTAAGCTTTAGGAGTGACTTTTAAAATTCAGCAATACAAGTTCCCCTGTGTGAAGAGGGGCTGTAGAAGTGGATTAGCACCATGGAACATTTTATTACATTTATATGATGTTCTTTACCATAGGGCTACTGTAAGATAATGAAATGATAGTGTCCATAACAAAGCACATGTTAACATCCTAATACAGTTTTCCTCATGGTATCACTAGAATGCAGCCCCATAAACTACTTAGTGATTAAATTCATTTACTGGATTGATTGTATTAGTTCTGTGGTCAAGCTTTCATTTACACTGAAAAGGGTAAGTAAATAGAGATAGATCACTGGAAAATTCTAGCTCTTCTACTTTTGTGGGCAACCTGCTTAGACTGGCAATTATGTTTTTTTTAAGTCTGAAATCTTTACAGAGATATAAACAAAATGACAGGGGAAAGAAAAGGGGAATTGGAGAAGAGAACGGAGCCCAAGTCAGGAACAAAAGATCTGTCTTTAGAAGTTCATAAGTTCAAAGATAGCATTTTAGGTCGCTTGGCCATCAAAAAATGCTGATTCCTCCAAATGTGGCATGTTGGCAGCCCACATATCTACATTTTTCTTAAATGTTTCCAAGCTCTTAGACTGTTTAACATTAAATGGGATGCCACTGCATAGGTTTGTAATTGTAACAGAAATATACTGAGTCTTCCTCACAGAATTGACCATTTTCATTATAAACTGCATATTGTTATGCATTTTAACACATGTATTAACTGGTCATGATTTGCAGAACTGAATCATAAATTTTGTATGCTAAGATTAATTTAGCCTGAATATACTTCAACGGACACAAAATAATTTTAGTCTTAGATTGTGATCCATATCCCATGTTATTCAGTTTCATATTTGTTTTTGTAAATGTCCTCTGATCTTTTTCCAGCCTTCTCAGCTGTCCTCAAGTAAAGACACAGAAGAAATTATTACATTCCAGGAGAAGTCTGATATAAGTTTTGTATACTAGTGTTAATATACTACTTAGTTATTAAATTTGTTTGCTGGATTGATTCTATTAGTTTTGTAGTCATGTTTTCTTAACAAATTGCCCATATGTTTAGTAGCTCTTGCTACTGTGAGCTCAGAGTGAGACCTAAAAGAAAAATTTGAAGAAATAAACAGTCCTAAATCTTTATATTTCTTGAGTTCCTCCAGTTGAGAAGCCATCAAGTAAACCAGTTGTTTTATAATTTAATATGAAAAATATATAACTTTGCACTTGTCTATACTAAATGATAATTCTATTTGTCCAGTTGCTAACTAAGTTTAGATGTTTATTTAGCTTATCTATGTCAGAAGGTTTTTGTAGTGTAAATCCAATTTTGCAGTCGGTACTTTGATATTCAGTATTTTTTGTTCTTAGAAAATGTTGATAACACTAGATTGAACAAGGCAGGGCTTAACACAGATCCCTGAGGAAGGCCAGCCTTTATATATAGATAATTAGACTGAATACTCTGAATCTTAACTCTCTGGTGTCTACCCAGCAACCAATATCTAATCCACATTATAATGTAACTGTTTATTTTATAACCACTTAAACACTTCATAATAACCGCATGTGGTCACCTATCAAAAGCCTTTAGTAAGTCCCCCAAAAATGCACCAGGTGATAAACACAGATCAAGAGCTTCTGTTAAAGAGTCATAAAAATAGTTGGTCAGCATTGATTTTCCTGTAGTGAAACCATGCTAATCAATATCCAATGTATTTGTACTATTCTTGGAATTAGTCATAAAGTCTAATAAGCATCTCTCTAAACACTTTCCAGTTAGTAAAGTTAAACTAATTGGCCAGTAATTTTGTAACTAATCTATATTTCCTTTCTTATAAATAGGAGATACACATGATAGTTTCTATAATTCAGGAACCTTACCCTTTTCCAGCAGTTTATTAAATATTAAAGTTAGTCTACGTGTAAGTATACGTTTTGTAGTAAGCAACAGTTTGGCTGGAATCAGGTCCAGGCCCATGGATGTTGTATCTTTTAATTTTGAAAAGGCAGCCAATATGACTGATTCAGATATATCTAGACAATAATCTCTCACTAAATGGCATTGGCAGTCACCCATGGTAGTCAAGCCAATGTTAGTATAAAAAAGATTAAATTCATTAGCTATCCTACTAACATATCTAGCAATAGTGTAAATATTGCACTCTCTCTCTTGCCTGAGTTATTTATATATTTATAAAATGTTGTCTTGTTCTTACAATTACAGATCTATTCTCTTTCATGACAAGCCTTTGCACCCTTAATTTTATTTTTTTAAATTCTGCTATTCTTGTTAAGTATTTCCTATTGATGTCAGTTGCCAATTTCATAAATGTTTTATAGCTTCTCTTTTTTTCTTAAATTGTCTTATTAGAAATATATTCCACCAATACAGAAATGATAACTTGTTCTCTCTTCTCACAAAGGAATAAACAGAAGCCTGCAAACATTCTTCAATAGTTTGATATCTGTAGCAACTGTATAAACTCTGTGCCTGGGTTGACCAATCAATCTTTGTTAACTGCAAAGGTAAATTTTGTAAGGCACCTTTATCACATTCATATTTCAGTGACTGTGATATAGAACAGGCTGCTGTGTCCAATACAAAAGATACAGAGTCATGGTCAGATTCACTCTGCGGAGACAATAATTTTAAAGAAGCTACCTTTTTGGGTATATTAGTAATAATAAGATCCAGTGAGCTATTTCCTGTAGTACTAAACTTAACTAGTTGAGTCATTCCATGAAAATGTAAAATATTAATAAATTCCTTGTCAAGATATGAGATGCCACTTGGCATATTCCAATCAATTCTGGGGTAGTTAAAATCCACAGTATTCAATATTTCACCTTTTTATCCAGACAGTTGTCCAGATTCTTTAGATATTGCCAATGGGAACTACTGTCTATACTTGGGGAGCAGTATGCAATAACTATATAAAAGTTTGTAGAAGTACCATCAAGAATCTGAACAATTAAAGTTTCATACATTTCTCAGACTTGATGAGACAAGATGTTATAGATTTATGTACCCAGAGTATAATACTGCTTCTCCTAAGATTTTCATGCATGCAATCATACTAAACAAAGTCCCTTAACAAATAACATGAGAAATTCCAGAACTCAGTGACAGCAATGATTTTGTACTGATACTAAACAATGGGTCTATATTATGTGATCAAAGAATCTCTTCTTCGAACACATAATAATCGACATGTATACAGCGATCACTGTAAACCGCGAACGGCCACGTCCTAGAATTTTTTCTTCGGGAAAAAATTCATGTAGGTGTAAAATAAAAAAACAAACTTTAAAACACTAATTAAGTGGTGGGCTTCCCCCCCACACCCCCTGATGTGGGAGGCTGTGCTCCCCATCCCCCCTAACTAAATATACAAACTCTGAGATCACTCTACATTGAAGAAAATGGTAATTCCCGATAATGGCCAACTGAATTTTTTTCCCCGAGGAAAAAATTTGAGGACGTGGCCATTCACGGTTTACAGCGTTCACTGTATAAGTGTCGATTATTATGTGTTCGAAGAAGAGATTCTTCGATCACATAATATAGACCACTAAACAATTAACACCAACTGTCCCTCAAATTTATTTCCCAGGCTTCTAGCATTACAAAGGAAATTGTTAATAGGTTCCCTAGATTTTTCACAAAATACGTTATACTTCACACTGTTTTTTTTCCAGAAAATTTTCCAGTTGTGAAGTAATTTTAGTGGCCATAAAACTTGTTCCATACTCATTCAGATGGGTGTTATCCCATGAAAACAGCCTCTGTTCACAACTTTTTTCTCAGTATTTAATTAAGTGAATGTCGTACACCACAGACAATTCCCTTAGCCAGTTATTAAACACATGTGCTTTTGTACACATGTAATCATTCAAAGAGGGTGAAGGAATGATATCACTCAACATAAATTGTACTGCCTTTCTTTTCTAAAGCCTCTATTATATCCAAGTATTATTTCATATATTTTAGTGGTATAAACCTTAAATCATTAAATCCAACATGCAATACATACAAGTTATACTTTGGCTTAGCTAAACTTAATTTTGCTATTATGTTGAGTGTATCAAGTAGTCTTAACACAGGTATAACAGAAATAGTATGAGAATACTTATCCAATTTGGAAAGCTCCTTTATTACAGGGCTTAAATAAGAATCATCCAAGAATAAAACTTCAGAATCTAACAGAATAATTAACAGAAAATAAAAAGAAGCTATACACCTACTTAGTCATATTTAATGTATCAGATAAAAACATGGAAGCCAGCCTCCAACAGCTATCTTTTGTTGGCCATCTTTATTTCATAGGTTCATAGGTGTTTACTAGCCTAGCAACCACAAGGACCTTTTTAAGCCTAGCCATGCATCCCAAATCTCTGACAAGTTCTGATACCCTTGATAAATGTAAGCAGGGGCCTGGAAGATGAACCATTTACAGGTTGCCTGTGTCCATTAGAGACATAGGTGCCAAACCAGGGATGAATTTCCAGTTCCCCATTCAATTATCCAAGTTGCACTTGAATTGGGTTAGGGAGGAACTCTGCTTTACATGGATGGAGAGCCTGTTCCATAGATGGGGTAGTATCTGGGATACATACCAGTCTCTCCAGCAGGTCCTATTTATATCACAGGCAAGGTTTATGTCTTTAGAATGGGTAATTCTGGCACTTTTTGTTTTGTTGATATGCAGGAGGTCCATCAGAGTGGAGTCTGACAATGCCCTGTATGCCAGGCATAGATGTCCCATCAAAAACCTGTAGTATATAGGGATAGGGCCTTGAGGTGGACTGCATAGGACATTTTACTTATGCCCTGTATTCTGTTAGTGAGGAATCTTTGTGGAAGTTCCAGTTGTTGGATGTGCCTAGTTAGGTACATAACAAATGGGGCATTATACTCAATTACAGGTCTGACCAATGCCAAATACAGTGGAACCAATGACTTCTTGGACATACATGCCATACCTTTGTTTATAAGTTGTGCAACATAGAATGATTTCCTCACCACTGTAGACATGTAGTGGTCAAAGGCTAGATTACTATCTATGTGTGTCTCTAAGTCCCTAACTACTCGGTCAACTCCAAGGGTTGTGTTGTCAATATGATATTTACCAGAGATGAACAACTTCCCAAAGGATACTATTATGCATTTCTTGGCATATAGTTTTACTCCATGGGTCTGACACCAGTTGTTTGTCTGTGTCAACCCCTACTGGAGAACATTTGTGTCAGTGTGAGATTCAATGACTGTTCTTAATTTGCAATCATCTGCAAATTTATTTAGTCAGAGACCACTGACATTGACCTTGACTTCTGAGAAATACATGCCAAAAAGGAGCAGTCCAAGGACTGATACCTGAGGGACTCCAGTTGTGACTGGCCTCTTTGTAGAGGGGGAATCATCAATTCTACCTTCCTGGATCCCATCTGTGATCCAGTTGGCTATCCACTGGGTGACATACAAGCTTGTACCCAACCTCATGAGTTTGTCAACAATGCCCAAGTGGGGTAGTGTATCAAATGCTTTGGCCAGGTCAAGGTAGGCAGTGTGAACCATTTTTCCATCTTCCATTGCTTTGGTTACCTTCTCAAAGAAGTCTACCAGGTTGAGTAGGCATGATCTACCCTTGATGAAACCAAACTGAGTTGGGTCCAGTATCTGGAGATTTACTATATCTCTGATAATTCTTTCCATGGCTTTACATATAACACTAGTGAGACTTATGGGTCTGTAGTTTCCATGGTCTGTAGGTGGCCCACCTTTGTGCAGAAGGATGACCGTTGCTGTTCTCCATTCATGAGGCATGAAGTCTGTGTGGAGGCTACAGTTAAATAGTAATTCCTACCAAAATGTTACCTAAATGAAGAATAACCTTGAACCATATATCAGCTGCCTTAGAGGGATGGACCACACGTTCCAATTTTTGACATGAACTCTTACTGACACTAACTTAGCAGTAATAACTTACATAGATTAAGCCATGATCTTTCACATTTTCCTATACGTAATGAGAAATTTGTGAGTGATTATTAAGCATACCCAAAACAGTTTTGTCTGAGACAAGGAGTCCAAGTAGGCAAAAGAACCTCAAATACTTTCAAAGATGCATTAATTTCCCCTTATACATTAGCATAACCTTTTTATCTCCATCCAAAAGGGTTACAGTGACAAACACATTACAAAAAATGCTGGCGTTCATCTACCTTGCTGGCCAAATAATGCCAGCACTGATTATGATGTCAACAAATATGCAAGCTATATATTTTGGCTCATACACAGACAAAAGTTATTTATCTGTCAAGCATTACATATGAGGATAGCATTACCTATGAGCAGGAAGGTACAGCAGCAGAAAGTGATAACTACATTCAGTCCTCTACCTTCATATGCCTCCATTTTCTGCTGGCTGAGTTCTAAAGGTAATGAGATCGCATCCTACAGAGACCCATAAGTATGGATATTGAATGTTTTAATAGCTCAATTGTTTCCTCTAATGTTTCAAGGAATTAATATAAGTATGAAAAAAGTGGTGTGAAATGCATTGGTGCATACTATATAGTGAATCCAGTTTGAACTGGAAAATAAACACATTTCTGGGTAATATAATAGGTTTCATACAGTTCATACATTTAAACCTGGCTATAAATGTTATCTTTGGTGTATCTAAGATATTGAACAGTTGATTAAAAAGAAATTAAATTTACTAAAACTGATCAGGCAGGGAGTGCAAGGAATGATTGGAACATGATACTAGTTAGAAAATAAATGCAAAAATACCACTAAAAGATTTAAGAATGAGATTTTGAAATACACATTATCGACCTGTATAAGCAATTCTAAGAAAATCTATGAACAAAGAAATGTTTGTCAGAGTAAAAATGGTACTCTAACACAAGTTATTTATCCAGACTAGGTATGTGGGTCAACAGTCCAGGTTTAAAGTTATTTTTGATTTTGTACCAACTGTACCAGCACAAATTGGTTAGACCCTAGCTAAAATTTCTGACAGAGTAACTTTGAGATTCTTATCTGTTGGAGGTGTTTATAGTGTTTATAATTTTTGTGAAATATCATTCTAAGCCATTTGGCGGCCTTGATGGAATTGATGTTATATTTGTTAAGATCAGACTTCTAATTTTTGGCATACCGTTTACTTAACATTTCCAGTGCTTTCCTGCCAAGACATTTACAGTCAATTGTTAGACAGCAAGGCTGATCCCAGTTGATAAAAAGAAAAGAATAAGTCTCTTGGAAATTTTTGTCCTATTGTTATGTTGTCAGTAAAATAAAAGGGAAGTCACCCCTGATCATTATTAGTAAAAAAATACGAGCACTCATAAAATCAACTAAGGCCAATTTTGAGAGAAAAATTGCCATGGATTCAAAGGACAATCATAAGGCCTTTTTCAGCTATGTTAGGAACCTGGGTGGAAACTCACAGATATGCTCAGAATTAGTCCAAAATGATACAAAAATCACTGAACCCACAGACATTGCCAACATACTGGCAGACAGGTTCAGTGCAAACTTCACCCCCCTCTCCCCCCCTAAAGGAGAGATAACTATCCCAGCCGAGTGTAGCCTCCCGCACATCTCAAATGCGCAGGTGAAAGCTGCTCTCTCTAAAGCTAAAAACACAGCATCAATGGGACCGGATGGTGTCCCCGGCTGTGTGCTACACGAGCTAAATGAGGAATTAAACCCGCACATAAGGCAGCTGTTTAATCTCAGCCTTACCACAGGATACGTGCCCAAGGAGTGGCGTACGGCAACTGTGGTCCCACTCCACAAAGGTGGCGCTTCTACGGACCCTGGTAATTACCGCCCCATAAGCTTAACAAGTCTAGTCTGCAAAGCTATGGAGAGGATCATAATGGAGCTCATAAACAAAGATATAGGGGACTTGCAGACATTGGACCCGACCCAGT
This sequence comes from Protopterus annectens, assembly GCF_019279795.1. Classification (NCBI taxonomy): domain Eukaryota; kingdom Metazoa; phylum Chordata; order Ceratodontiformes; family Protopteridae; genus Protopterus; species Protopterus annectens. The sequence continues at coordinate 1,265,705,068 of NC_056725.1, read as the reverse complement.
TTGGCTTTGTCAAGGGAAGATCATGCCTTTTGAACTTGGTCGACTTCTTGAAATAGTCACCAAGGCCATTGATGAGGAAAGGCAGTCCATACAGCCTACCTTGACCTTGCAAAGGCTTTCGACACAATACCCCACTCGGGTATTGTAGAAAAACTTACCATCTTAAATGTAAACCCATATGTCACAAGATGGGTTGCAAATTGGCTTAAGGACAGAACCCACAGGGTTAGAGTTGCTGGCGCTGTGTCAGACTCCAAGCCGGTCACAAGTGGTGTCCCACAGGGCTCGGTCCTTGGCCCCCTATTGTTTGGCATCTACTTCTCAGAAGTACAGGCCAACATGGGAGGACTTTGGCTGACAAAGTTTGCAGATGACTGCAAACTGGGCGCCATAGTGGAAAGTGCATCGGACACGGATATCCTTCAGAAGGGACTCACGGAAACAGATAGCTGGTGCCAGAGCCATGGCCTGAAGTTAAACGCCAAAAATGTATAGTCATACCCTTCGGGAAAAACAAGGTAACCCCAAGCTACCATATAGGTGGCAATCCACTAAGCACAGAAGAGGTTATCAGGGACCTGGGGACCCAGGTTGACAGTGGCCTTTCTTTTGACACTCACATTGCTAAAGTGGTTAGAAAGACCTTCTACATTGCCCACCTGATCATGAAGGGATTCACATCCAGATCTAGTGAGGTCATTGTTCCCCTGTACTCTTCACTTATCAGACCAATGATCGAGTACAATGCCCCATTCGGGATGTATCTCACCCGACATCTGCAGCAATTGGAGAGACCCCAAAAGTTCCTCACCAAAAGGATAAAGGGACTCCAAAATCTGTCATATGCTGCCAGATTGAAGAAACTCCAGCTCTATTCAGTCGCATACCGTCTGCTCAGAGGTGACATGTGCCTGACATACAAGGCCATATCCAACCCGGAATTAATGGACATGCTCCACCTCAAAAAATCCAAATCCACCAAAACCACTAGAGCAAGTGACTTAAACCTTAGCACGGATATAAATAGGACGTGCTGGAGGGATAGATTTATCACTCAGAGACTCCCTATGCTGTGGAATAAAATCCCGGTCCATGTGAGGCAGAGCACCTCGCTGACTCTGTTCAAGAGAAATCTAGACCTGTGGATGGGAGATCGTAGGTTTACCCCGGGAATCATCTCTGGGTCACTGCTGGACAGAGGCATAACAAACTAATGGGCACAGTATTTCTTCATATAAGGGGTGGCGTAAGCCACAATAATTTGGGCTAGGCTTATAAATGCCTTAGGGCAGATAGCCTAGTATAAACCTATGAACCTATGAACCTAAGTATTGAGCAAGGTGATTGAGACACTGCTGAATGACTAGCTGATTGTTTAAGATAGTGGTATCTTTCATGAGTCTCATCATGGCATTAGAAAAAGATGTGGGAGGACTCTGTTCCCTTTTGCATGTTTACAATATATTTATTCATAGATTTGTAGAATTTACAAGACAGTCTGTAAACAATAGCCACCGTGTCGATATATAGCACCTGCATCTATGTGGTCAAAATAACTCGGGTATAGGGTGACTATATGAGTGCCTATCCAGTTACCAAGGTTTGTCTTAAAGAAAGTGAAGGCATCACTTTGTTTTTTTATGTCATGGAAGATTATTTAAGAGGCATTGAGCAATACATCTTTTCTTCCAGAATGTCTTATTTATTTATTTGTTGATGGAAAGTTAAGACTTTAGTTTAAATGTCCATGGAAAGGAAGGAAAGAAAAAAAAAATGAGGATGGGTCCTTATGCAATTTCATACAAAATGTTGGGAGGTTCAAAATGTGAACCACTCCTAAACTAGTGTAGCATAATTAATATTTATGTATGGCTTATTTAAGAAGCTTGTTGATGTACACTCTTTCTCCTTTTTGTCTGATTACTTTATGTGCTGTGTTTTGTGCTTCGTGGCTAACCTAGATCATGTATGAAAAAGAGTCAGCTGACCATCCCCTTATCCAGAGTAAAAAACAAAAAACAAAAAACAAATAATAAAAATGTGTCTCTGTTCTCATTTATCTGTCTGTATATATGCCATATGTATAAAAGATTCTGCAATGAAAAGCTGACTTTCTGAAATTTGACATTCCAAAAGGTAAAATAAAAAATGCTTGAAAGCCAAAAGGATGAACAACTCCTTTTTTTCTAGATTTTTCCCATACTTATATATACATAGTCCACAGTCACACCAACTCAAAGAAGGGAGAAATCTCCGTAAAGAAGTGGATCATTGCAGCACAATTAGAAGTCTCACCAGTAATGATTCCCTATGGAAAAAACTTTTGGTGTTTTGTCATTTGTCTTTTTCTGCAAGGTACCGATGGTGCTTCTGAACTTTCACTAGGGCTCCTCTGTTCAAAGCTTCTGATGTAACAGTTCAGAGTGTAAATGGATGAACTTTCTCTTTCCCAGTCTTTGTCTGCTTACTGGATGTATTGTGAGGAAGAGCTCCCAAACTTAGTTCTGCATGCGGTCCACAATATGCCTGGGGTGTGGGTGAAATAGGGTCAGGAGAACAGCTTACTTATGCGGCAAAAACAAATATATAAAAATAATAAAAAATGTGTAATTTTATTTTTTCTGCTATGGCTTGTCTGTAGTATGTGGCTCCTGTACGTAGGATACTTCAAAATCTTGGCACGTTTACAGCTGTTTCAATAGCTGAGCAACTAAGCAGCCAGAAGGTCTGCATTCAGTTCCTAATTAAAGCACACACTTCTTTAATGCTATGCCCCTTGACTTTACCGGGATCTTTGCCTTCAGATTTTCCAGCTGATATGACAGTTCATTTGAGCACAGGTTCACGAAGTATTGGATGTAGGTGCACTCTGTTTCTCTCTTTCTTCCTTTGCCCAATTGCGTAATATCTATGCAAGAGAGAGATGTAGTGTGCATAACAAGGAAAGCATTACAAGTTTATGTAATACCTACACATAAAGCTAGCCTGCACATTGGATGTCACACAACCCTTCATTCTTCATCATCTGCTGCCATTACTTTCAATTATACAGTCATATCCAGATCAGATTCTATGTGTTTTTGTTAGTTGTATATTGTGATAGGTTTAGGTTCCACAGAAGGAGACAAATATTGGAGCTAACAAAGATGCAGGGAAATCTGTCAGTGACCTAAATTACCTGAATCTACAGGTTTTAGCTGCGACTCACTGTGAGTGGATTTTTGATAAAATCAGAGAAAAAACATGCACTGTTTCTTCATATTGTAGGTGAAGAAGCCATCAAGATAATTAACACTTTTTTCCTTTGATTGTGGAATACCATAACAGTTTAGTAGCTCCAAAATGCAAATTACAGAAGTAATGTGAGCCAAAGATGAGTCTACCCTAAGCAAGACATTTGATTTTTATCAGAAATCAAGAAGCTAAGGAACTTCCAGTATGGAAGCACTCCAATAAGATGCAAGTCTGAGTGTCTTTCTGCCAGAAGAAATTAAAAGTTCACCTAACTGCATACTATTCTTCATTTCTCTAAGCTACATGGACGTAGACTAGTAGTTTATATGGAAAAAAACAAAGGAAAGCTATGAATCTATGAAAGTGAAAAAAGTTGTACTGTTGGAAAAGCTTACAAGGTCAGAAATGGAGACCAGAAAGCAAGTTACTTTGGCCACAATACAGGCTGGGTTTAAAGATTTAAAACACGCAGTTAGAGAAAACTTGTTGACCTAGTAAAAGAAATTGGAGGATATTCAGCAAGGAATGGATGAGCAAACATCCATCATACTGGGGCTGATAGACAAGACTGTGCAGGTGAGGATGGATGCAGTCGAGTTGAGCACAGAATGCATGCAGGCAAAACTCATTGACCTAGAGGATCAGGCCAGGAAAAAAAAATTGAAAATCAGCAGCATCCCAGAGAAATAAGAAGGAATGGAGTGTCAGGTAAAGGTTAGAGAATGGCTGGCAGAGTTCACTGCATTGGAGATGCAAATGATATGCACAGAAATGCCTCATTACTTCACATGGAGCACTAGTAGGGATGTAAATCAATTCCTCTGACCAATCATCATGAGGTTTTTGTCTTTCTGAAGGAGAAAATTCACGTGGTGCACTAGTAGGGATGGAAATCAATTCCTTTGACCAATCATCATGAGGTTTTTGTCTTTCTGAAGGGGAAAACTTTGTTGACAGCATGAGATTCAGGTTCAGTCTCATTGTACAGAGAAGAAGAGTGTTCACTGATGAAGATTCCAGTTCTAAAACAAGAAAGAAACATATTGCTTTTACCCCACCCATAAGACTATGCAAGTGAAGGGGATCCAATGAATAATGTTGAACCCTGCAGTGTTTTGGATGTTTCTTAATAGCACCACAAGGGAAGTTACTGACCTGAAGGATCCATACATATTTTGCAACATCCATCCAACATAAGAAGGAACCCACAGGAAAGGGTCCAACAGACTGGAATGCTGGGGGTAGCCAAGGAGAGTGGTCATTTACAGAAGGAGCCTTTGTTTGAAGACTAGTTTTTGCTTTTCAAGAATCAACAGCAGTTGTTGGAGAAGGTAGTGCTGATAAAGGAGGTAAGAAGGCAGAACAGAGAGGTGAACAGATCTGCTCTGTGAAAACAGATGGACAGACTCTGATTTGAGGCGTGATATGAAAGTGATCTTGTCTAATGGTGAAGATTCAGGAAGAAATCTTGGACTCAGTTATGAACATGATTAGTTGGATGGGGCAAGAGTTAAAGTGCTTATTTATAAGGACTGCATTAATAGACTACTTTTTTCTGGTGCTATATGAAGTAGAAGGACAAGACTATAGTCACCCTAAATCCAGTCTGAGTTATTCCGTTTTTATCCCTCAAGGTTGGCTGTAAGGAATCCTAGTTGGCAGTCTTTCATTTCAGACCTCACAGATTCATGGTCGCTACAGTAGTAGGTGGGGTCACTTGAGTGGCAGGCTGAATCAATTCAGTACAGTTCTAGTGTACAGATGTACACACTGTTAACCCTGTAAAGGGTATTACGGTCAATGTAAATCTCATGAATCTGTTCCAATAGGTGTTAGAGAAAAACATCCCATAATGGAACCAGAGAAAATGCAACTGGAGCTTCCACATTCTTTGCAGATAATGTTCCATGCTTATGAATATTTCTTTTCAGAATCCCAAAAGAGAGCTAATGTGATTTTTAGGCCAATCAACTTACAGAAAAGATATTTTATAGACATGGACAATAAAGATAAAGAATTTGACTGCAGAGCTACAAAAGGTGAAATGAGAAATGTTTATATAACAAATGGGAATCATTAAAGTGTCTAACTGTGACGGACCTGCCACTGTGTCTTTGATTAAGAGACATTAATGAGAAAATGTGGCTCTGTATGGATGTTAGAGCACTGAATAAGAAATAAAAAATAAGGTAATTATCAAATATAAAGGCTGGTGACATTTTAGAAATGTTAGTCCATTTCCTGTTGGTTTTCTCTCTCATTTTCTAGTCCAATGAGGCTATGGGGTGAGAGGAATATTCTCTGTTTTATCAGTGGCTACTACCAAAACATGTAAAATCCTAAATATAATCGGTATACCGCATTTTGAATTCTCTATAGACATCAGAAGTTCTGTTGGATGCCCTTTTGAATTCTTCAGGCTCCTGTCACCTTTCAAATTGCGGCTTTGTGCTAAAAGGAAACTCATACCATGGTCTACTTTGTTGAGATAAATATTTTCACTCAGTTACTGCAAGACCGTGTTCAACCTTTGTCAAAGGCTAGCATTACACTAAATAAGAGTAATGGTTAATTTACTTTAAATGAAGAAAATTCCCTGAAGATTGCTATGGGAAAAGGAAACTATTGCCAAGCCAAAGTAAAGACAACCAGATTGCATTAAGGAGCATCACAGACACCATCTACAGAAATATGGACCACAGAGAGCTCACTGGAATTCTATTTGTGGACCATACTAAAGTGTTTGAGTCTGTCTCCTCCCCCTCCCATTATCAGATCTTTGCTCACTACAGACTGATTCTACCAGAATGTTCTAAATCTACCCTATTAACAGGGGGAGATAGCCAAGGAGATCTTATTTCACTGATACCAGTTCCACATGGCATCATTCTATACATCCAATTGCACATTTTATAAATCCTGTAACATTTACATTCCCCTAGTAACAGACAGCTTTCTTTGCAGACAGAACTCTCTTAGTTTGCCTTTCCATATCTTAAATGCATTGGTTTGACTTTCATTATGTTGTCTTTCATTAGACTGTTTTCTTTGTATAACAAATGCATGTTTCTTTAAGTGGGTGTAAACATCATAGCATAGGAGAATGATGACATATTGTGAGCCACCTTACAGGACATTGCTGTCTAAACTAAAATATTGCTGGCAGTTATTGGAAATGCAGTTTGGTATGATAATACTCCACATAAGGGAGATCAGGGATTTTTTTTTTCTCTTAGCTTTGTCTCTTCCTCCAATCTCACGAGGCTATGGAATGAAAGGAATTATTAAATAAAATTAATGTTGACTGTAAGTAGGGTGAAGTAGGGGAAGCAGATGGAAAGAAGAGAGCATTATATGCATTGTGTTAGCAGGTTTACAATGGAAATACAGATTAGAGTAAAGAGGAGCAGTTCAGGAGATGATGAAGTTTATCCAATGGCTGAGATTAGCAAAGTAATCCTGGATTTAATCATGTACATGAACAGTGGGATGGGGCAAGAGTTAAAGTGTTTATTTTATGTCAACTTTATTCACAGACTGCTTTGTCTCTTTGGTGATAGATGAAATATAAGGTCAAGAAAATAATTATCCTAAATCCAGGCTGAGTTATTTTGTTTTTATCCCACAAAGTGGGTTGTGAAGTGTGAATGTTATGGGTGGAGATGCAGTTTGATTTGATAATATTTCTTACAAGGATGTTCAGAGATTTTTTTTTTTCTGTTGGCCCTCTTTGTTTCTCTTGTTCCGTGAGGTTATGGGGTGAGAGTAGTTAGAAGAAAATATGCTGAGGGCTGGTTACAAGTAGAATGAAGGAGGAAGAGCTGTGGAAAAATAGTGCTCACTGCTTGCACTGATTGAGTAGGGTAACAGAGGAAAAGCAGATTATAATAAGCAAAACCAATGCCAAGATGAAATTTACACAAGAGGGGTAGGGAAGGGTGGCAAACAGTAACATGAAATACAGGAAGAATATGTACAAAATTAATGGCAACAAAGGAAGACATATGATTAATATTAGGAAGTTAGAGCACGACGTTTGGGGGGATGGTTCTCTGAGACTAAGAAGACACGCCTTTGAATGATAAATAGTAGATCTGTAAAGGTAATACAGTATGTAGGGTTTAAATTAGTGAAAGCTAAGGGTACAAAAATAAGCATGCAAATGAGAGAAGCAATTGTGCATTATGGAAGAGTAATAAAACCGATAGTGGAAAGATAACTCATAAGAGGACACGGACCTCATCAGTGTAGCTAGCACACTGCAGTAGTTATGACTGAAGGGTAGAGGATGTACTGGGCCATATGCAGCAGATTAATTGATATGCTGGAAAAGGATGAGAGTTGTATAAATATGTATATAGTTCAGCATATTTTGGCGGGGGGATCAGATCATGATCAGTGGAATGGATACCAGTAATAGGAAAGAAGGAGTTTACATAGAATGCATGTAGCCCAGATGGGAGAGAGGAACAGATATAATGGGGAGAAATAAATTAAGTATAGCTTCTTGGAATGATAATGGACTGGTTGCCAAAAGAAAAAGAGAGAGAGAGGATACTGGGATTACTGTGTAAGCAGAACACACAAATTATAATACTCCAAGAGAAGCATAACACACAAGAGGAGTATAAGGCATTGAAAGGAGGAGGTAGCTGGCACCAGTGCATGCAGCACAGGGGAACAGCAGGAGAAGAGAGACAGCAATTCTAATAAAATGAGCATTACCATTTAAGGTTGGGGACATGACGGAGGAAAGAAAAGGTAGAGATGCAGGAATAAAGGGGTCTTTGGAGGAACATAAGATCACTATAGCAGGTATATATATTTGCCCTCCCACTATAAAATAAGAACTAAAAAAGACATCTCAGAGAAAATAATGAATTTAAAGAGGACTCAGTTGTAATGATACTGGATTGGAATCAGATTACAGAGATAAGTGATATCAGTGTTGGATCGAGGAGGCATGTTAGTAAGGAAGTAAGATATTTGAAAGAATACGTACAAGAAATGGGATGGGATGATATTTGGAAAGAAGAAGTTAGTCACCGTGGAGTGGAAGAGATATATCCATACTTCTCACACAGATAACAAATGTGGACAAGGCTATATAGGAGTTTGATTACTAAGGAAAACAGTAGCAGAATGCTAAAAGTTGAAATATACCCAATAGTTTTTCCAATCACACATTGCTAAGGATAGAAGTAGAATTACAGGAGGCTAGAGTGATGGGCAGGGATTGGAGACTCCCAGTATTCCTATTAAAACACAAAACAGATAGAGAATGGCTTAGTCAGCTAATAAAAGAACAGATAGTGAAAGTACAGTTGGACTAAGCAGAGGGATGGGATATTATGAAGATACAAATAAGGGCAATCATACAGAAAGAGGTGGAAAGGAGGCAAAGGACACCACTGAGAAAGAAAGAAGAAATGAGGGGTGACTTGAAAGAAACAATGTTAAGGTAACATAAGGTGGAAGCAAGGGAGGAGTACAGAGGTAAATAGAGAGAAAGAGAGAGATTAAACAGCAGTAGCAAAAGTGTGAAGATAAAATAACAAGGGACAGGAGAATAGCAACTGAGAAAATAAATGAAGACAATAACCTAAAGCACTGAAATGTTGGCGGTGAGACTGAGACAGAAGGAGGTGGAATGGGGTATTTGCAAACTAAGGAAAGGGGGCCACATTTACAGGTAGAAACGTTGAGTGACATATTGGATGAATTTAGGGAGATATACATTTATATGCGAGGAAAAGAGAGAGAACATAATGAAGAAAGGAAGTTTGGTCAGGGTTGGTTGAAGATGGAGGGGTTAACAAAAAAAAAAGAAAATTTAGTAAACAGGATAAGGAGAGAGAAGATCAGACTAGCATGGGATAAAATGTCAAAGGAGAAAACTCCATGTTAGTGACAGGCTGCTGATAGAATTTTGGAATCTGGCAAATGATGAGATAGTAGAGAGATGGTATATGCTCTTTAATGCAGTATTACAAGTGATGCAACTGCCTAAGTGTTGGGGGGGGTGGTGGAAATCATGGTTGTGATTCAAAAGGAAGGGAGACCCACTATCACTGGCTTCACATAGACAGATATCGATTCTATATCATAATTACCAATGTTTAGTGCAGATCTTCTCAGAAAGACTAAGCAGGGGTTTATCAAGAATAATCAATGGGGACGAGACAGTGTTCATTAGAGAGAGTAGAACAGCAAATAGTTTAATCACAATATTGTTGATAATGCTAATTTCATGGGAGTTGGGCCAGTTACTGGCAATTGTCTCTTTGGATGCTGAAAAAGATTTAGATTGGGTTAAGTGGGAGTACTTATGCAATGTTAAAATGTTTGGGGATTTCCATCCAAATGAATAGAGGTATTAAAACATTGTTACCAACGTTCCTCAACTAGAGTCAAAACAAGAGCTAGATTATCTGAGGAAATATATATAGAAAGACAAGGATGTCCTTTCTCCCCATTACTCTTTGCCTTATATTTGAGACATTAGCACAGAGGATCAGACAACAAATAGGGAAAAGACGCTGGCTTTGGGGATAAAGGTAGGCACTGAAGATATGGAATGAGAAGGACATCATGAGGTTTGGAGGTAGGAAATAAGCTGCCTACAAATATGACTGAGAGTGAGAAATTAGAGAGGATAGTGGAGGCTATGTATCAGAAGGCCTATCAGAAAGCGCAGTTGCAGGTAAAATTGTGGAAGGTGATCAAGTTAGATTTAGATCAGAGAATTCAAGCAGTTAAAATGAGTTTAATAGCACTCATCCATGATAGGTATTTTGGCAGTTAACCTCAACTGTAATATGTAAGAAGATGAAGCAATTGATAAGTGGCTGCATATGGACTAGTAAAATACCTAGAGTGGCTTGGGAAATATTGTTGAGGCTTACAGTGGAAGGTGAGTAAGGGGTCCCAGACTTAAAAGCCATTTTGATAGCAAACATGCTAAGAATAGTAGATATTGATTATACAACCATCTGGAAGGAGATGATTTGTGAGTGAGAAGGAAGAAACAGCTCTAAATTAGATATTGACAGCACAGTGATGCAGTGGTAGATTTGTCACCTCACAGCAAGAGGTTCTCCAGATTGATTTTTGGCTGGAGTGCCTTCTGTGCGGAGTCTGCGTGCCCTCCCTGCATTTGTGTGGGTTTTCTCTGGGTAATCCGGTTTCCTCCTACGTTACAAAGACATGTGCTTGGAGCATTTCTCCCTGGGCCTTCACTGAAAATTGGCTTTGTTCCAAGTCGGACTTTCATGGTAAACAAATAATAAATAAATAAATATTGTGGGACTCATTAACATCAAGTGAGAAGGATATTAAACTGGCCTCACTAAAAGAGAATCAAAACATTTTTAGACTTATGTGAGGTAGAGGAGAGTCACGGAAGTGTCAAGACAGGATTATCCCAATAGGGGAAGAAAGGCAGGGCATATTTAATCAGTCAATAGCAAGGAGGTGGTCCCAGTAACAGCAGGGGGTGAAAAGAATTGGGCCCAGATATTAGTTGGGAACGGAGTGAAGATATGGGAATAAATTAAAGAATACCAGACAGAAATAAATCTAGAGCAGGAATACAGAATAGTGAACATGGGGGTAGGAATACAGAATAGTGAACATGGGGGTAGGAATACAGAATAGTGAACATGGGGGTAGGAATACAGAATAGTGAACATGGGGGTAGGAATACAGAATAGTGAACATGGGGTAGGAATACAGAATAGTGAACATGGGGGTAGGAATACAGAATAGTGAACATGGGGGTAGGAATACAGAATAGTGAACATGGGGGTAGGAATACAGAATAGTGAACATGGGGGTAGGAATACAGAATAGTGAACATGGGGGTAGGAATACAGAATAGTGAACATGGGGAAGAATATACAAAGAAGGAAAGGGGTTACTGTATAATACCAGAAATAATTCAAGAAATAGGGAAAAGAAGAGAAGAGGGCAGGGATACCAGAGGGTTAATAACCCGGGTTAAGGGATGGATACAGGGAGGCAATGGCACAAAGGCAGATGATCAGAAGAGGAAATGGAAGTGAGAGACAGGCGACAGAATAGACAAGGATGTGTGGGAAATTATAAAGAGCTCCCTAAGGTAGTGTCCAAAGTCCTGCAAGTGTAAGATATTTGGATGGAAATGTCTCCATAAATATTTTTATACACTGCAAAGATTGTCAAAAATGTCTTAACTGTGCACAAGACATGCTGGAGATGTGAGGTGGGAAGAAGAACTTGGACATATATTTTTAGGAGTCTGATAACTTGGGAGACATTTAAGCAGCAGATGCAATAGACAGTTAATAGGATATTTCAGTGACCAAAAGAGGTAACAAAGAAGTTGTTTCTTCTAGGATATTCTTCCATAGTATCAGAGGGCAATAAGGCTTTAATGGGTTTGTTAATGGTAGTCTGCAAAAAAGTGGTAACTAGGAAGTGAAAGCAAAAGGAGGCACCAGACAGAAAATAGATTTGTACAAACAGTGGATCAGTTAGAAGAGATGTAGACAGAAGTGAGAGATAAAAATTCTAGATACAGGCACCAGAAGAAATGGTGTAGATGGATGAAGTATTCAGGTTTGGAGTGACAGCAAAAAGACATACTTATAGATGTATAAAAGATTAAAGGATTAAAAAACTTTCTGATTAGGAATAATGGATTTAAGAGGGTTAAGAAGAGAGATTAGATGATGATTCTCCTGGGGGTGGGGGATGAGAGTTTGCAAATAGTTATGGATTTAAGAAGTGGAGACCAAATATGAAGTAGGATACAGTATTGTACAAAAATGGGTGCTGGCAAAATTCATAGTAAACGAAAGGGTCAGAACAGGAAAGGGTATGAAGAATATGTATGTGATTAAGGGGTGCGATTACTAAGAAAGGCATGCTACATCTCAGCCTTATACTTATACAACTGGCAAATAAGATAGAAATATAGTAGCAAGGACATAACTGTTTAATATGAGAAGCAGTAAATATAAATGTTAAGATAGGTGCACATTTGCTGGGGTACTAGAAAAATTGTAAACAATGATTTAACCTGCTCCATATGTATACAAAGTATAGGGAAGGGGTGCTTTTTATTAAATGGACAGCTGTTGGGGTGACTACTGCCCCTCACCAAGTATGAGGTGTATGGAAATGATATAATGTTGATGTACAATAAAGATGTTTTTGTTTATTTTATTTTTGTGAAAAACTATGAAATCAATGGGCCAAGAAAAAATGATGCATATGTTACTCAGCTAAGAAAAAGGGCACATAGTAGGGAATATGGACAAATAGCAATTGATGGATAAGAAATAATCATATATGAGGCACATTGCTGAGGGAAACTGAGCTTACACTGGGAAAAAATCAGATATTTTTCATGATACATTCACACAGTGACTAAGCATGAAGAAAAATGGAAGTCTAGAATCTGTAAAAATAATAAAAATAGAATGGAAAGAGAAAACATGCTTCCCATCAGGTCAATCAAAATAACACTTGTTAAACATATAGAAAGATACTACACAAGTCTAAATGCTATGGTTGCAGACAAATAAGGTAACAGCTAGTGCAAAGAAAAGAACACAAGACTATAGAAGTGTGATAGTGTATGTCATTTTTGTAAAAATGTTTGTTAAATATAGGAAGTCACAACGGTATAGTATTAACATTCTGGAGGAGAATGACTAAAGACTAAAATTCTCATGGATGCAGTCGAATGCATTTGTAGATAGTGTACAAGTGAGCCACATAGGCAGTATACATGAAAGAGATCTATGTACTAAAAATCCATGTAATGGCTTTAAAAATGTGTGTCTAAAGAGTTTGTTAGAAGTACAGACTGAAAAAAATATGGATAAATGACAATGCAGTAGTGCTTAAACTTGACACTGGAACAGTTTAACAATGTCCAAGCTTCTGTTCACAAAGTTGTCTCTTAACTGTAAACTAAATAAATCTGTATGACTGCTGCTGTCATAGTCTAGGCAGAAGTTACAGCCTGCAGGTTAAAACACAATTACCTCTGGTTTTGGAAGACAAGACGGGTGTGGGTTGTACTCCCACTCCATGTGAGTGGATTGCTGACACTATAGGATGGTATTGGGGGCGTGGGGTGCTGCATTCTATTTGTGCTGTCTTTTGCATGAGACATTAAATTGAGGTGCCATTTGCTTGAGTTGGTGATAAATGAAATGGCTATAAAAGATTATACAATACCTATTAAAAGGAGCAAGGGAAGTTCTTTGATGCCTGGCAAATTTCCAGTAGTAGTATAAATACCACCTTGGGTCTCTCTTGAAAAGATGCTAGTAGCCTAGCTGACCTAACAAGGATAAATAAAAAGTGCTTAAACATTTTCCCATTGTAGCCTGGCAATTTAATTAAAAGCAACAACATATAATTGTACAAAGATGTCTGTCTATGGGCATGATTAAGAGACAGGCACCACAGCTGGAAAATATGGACAAAAGTGTAATCAAAATACAGGTTTGGTGAGTGTATAAGTACAGCAAGTTTCTGTGATGCAGTTCGGTAAGGATGTGCAAGAGGACAGGTTACATATTTGCAGAGGCAAACAAAACATTCAAGATGATTGCTGCTTAAAATGTTCAAGCAGTACTGAGAGAAAGCCAGAGCAGTGACTGTCTAGTACAAGTAAAAAAGCCACAGCAGAGAAGAAAAGTTATTCTGTGGAGATATTTTTTAGTCAAAATGTACACACAAAAGAGGAAAACAGAAAAAGCCTGTGTTGGAAGTTTTTCATTGTAGAAGCTGAAACACCTGAAACACAAAATGCAGAGTTTGGAGACAAGCAAAAATATCCTAGAGAGATATTCTGGTTATTCTTGGGTCTAGGAGGCCAGAAGTCAGAGTATCAAATTAAATTATATTTATCAGAAGCCCTGCAGTGACTCATGCTCCAGAAAAAGTGCCCATTCCTGTTTTCTCTTAAGCTAGCAAAGACCACTTCATGCACCAGATTTCAATACTACTGAAACATGAAACTCACAGTGGGATACAGCTAGAATGAGCATGCAATCAAGCATCCTTGTGGAATGCAAAGTGGATACAAAATGCATGGAGTCTTTTTTAAAAGCTGTCTGTGCAAGGCACAGTTACCCATCAAAATGTGACTATGAACAGCATAAATATGGGAAAGGCACAATATTTTCATAGGATACTTTGTAGATTTTTCACACATTCTTCATTTTTATCTCATTATTGTCTCGTGCATATTTCTTTTAAAACTAGTTCTAACAGTTGCAGTTAAGCTCAGCTTCTGTCTCTGAATTGCCATACACATCCCCAATGAACTCTTGTGTAATGGCCATGAATGCTACCCTTTATAATAGTAAAAGTTCTTAAGAAAATGACAGCTATTTAGAGCCTAGGTTAAAATTATTTATGAGATATAATGAAATAACCATTTTGCAGACACAAAAAGAAAAAATAGAAATAGTCTGCATATATATTTGTGTGTGTGTGTGTGTGTGTGTGCCATGTGTGTGCATGCTTTTGGAAGAAGAACCTGTTCCAAGTTATCTCTTTCTTCAATGTTAATGGGTGATATTAATAATCCCAAGTGCATGAGTTTTGCCCATGACGTTAGTTTTGTCACACAACAGCATCTCAATATTTTAAAGCACCCTAACATCATAAATTGTGTCTTATATAATGTTCAGTATAACTGTATAATGTAAGTATTACACTGGTAAGTCGACAGACAAGAGACAGATTAAGACCAAATGAGGCCCTCGGAAAAATAGCAGTCAGAGATGGGCAAGAGTCATTCATCAAGTCCATTCAATGTGTGTAAACATTCTCTTTCCAATTCCCTTGCAAATAGCTTCTTCTTTCATATAATTAAGCTTGTTGCTATTATACATTCCATATTTAACAGAGCTTTTACTTCAACATGTATATTGTCAGCAGTATAAACCATAAAAACAAGGCATGGACAAGGAAGTACATGCATATGAGTATTGTGGCTTTACTGCTTTATTTGCAGCATACCAGAAAACCACAAGATGATAAGAATATTAACATTATATTGTAGCTTTTGTCCCTAGATCCTAACTGCAATTGTACCTTACAGAGTGGTCTCACCAGACAGATACCCTAAAGTATGAGAATGTGGGTACAGCTATACATACATTCACGTACCTCAAAGGGAGACTTAAATGAGTCACTGAATTGTGATAAGCAAACAAACCTCTTTTAAAAATATATCTTACTGGAACCACAGAAAGAGGTGGGAGTAAGAACCCCTCTACTTTGAATACTAACTCGGCTTCCTTATAGAATGTTAAAAAAAACAAACAAAAAAAAAAACATAAAAAACTATATGTCTAACTAGAAAGAGGAAATTGTATTTATTAGCATGTCTTCTTTCTTCATCCCTATGAAGACATCTATAGAACATGGATAGATGGGTTGCCAACCCATGTTCTAAGCACCTGTGGTCAATTGTGGTTAGTAATCAGTCAAAGTGCTTTCTTAGCTGTCTCTAGTCATATGATAAGAAAGTAAAAGGAGCTGCAGATGCATTGATTTTGAAGAACATTTTATTCTTCCAAGCATACCTCCCAACTGTACAGATGTTTGCAGAAGGTCCAGATTTTTGCCTCATATATTTGGTCCATTTTTCATAAAAATTGTGTTTTTCTGGTAAATTAATGAAGAATCATTAAAGACTGAACTTAGAAAATAATGACAGACATTTCAGTTACAGACTTCATACTCTTCAGAAAATTCATTACAATACAAAACCTGTTGTTCTATGAATGTTCTAAGTTTGTAAGTGCAACACTTTAAAATTTTCCATATGTTTGGGCCTTTGTCCCACTTTTATTTATGGCTTTGTCCAGATTTCTTGCTCTAAGAGGTTGAGAGGTATGCTTCCAGGTATGGGCTTTGTTTTAATTTCCAGCAGGAAAACAGATAAATCTATCCTCAACATAGCTCATAACTGTCCCTAATGTCACAGAATGTCCCTAGTTTTTCCTCATAGTCTTGGTCTGCTCCTCATAACAATTGTTTTTGGTAAATTGTTGAGGACTATAAGAAAATACATGCTTATGAAATAAATGCAATTTCAACAACTTTTCAGGTAAATAAGAGCAATATTTTTTTAAATTTGTCCCTAATTTTGAAACTTTCACCTTTATTATTTTCGGCTTTGTCTGTGACTCTTGTGGTAAGAGGTTGAGAGCTGTGGTTGGCAGTATTAATATCAGACCCAGCAAAATACGCATTTCTTTCTTATTTATATACCTCTAATTTGAACAACATGATCAATGACTGCAGTAACAGCACCTTGAAGTACATTACTCTGGCTATTATTACCACGTCTCGTGATCACAGGAGATCACCAGAAGTGGCTATCCATTTTGGATATGTGTGTGTGTGTGTGTGTGTGTGTGTGTGTGTGTGTGTGTGTGTGTGTGTGTGTGTGTGTGTGTGTATCCATGAACAAGATGCTGAAATAAATTCCTGTGGTCATTGTTTCTTTCACAGTCTGACAATTATTTAAAATACTAGACCTTTAATACTGCAATCCCAGAATGCCAAGTGACATCATTATGTGAATTCTTATGCTCTCATTTATCACTGATTCTGGTTACTCTGCTGCCATTGGAGCACCACCGCAGCTAAATGCTATAATACTACTAAACAAAAGTAAATTAATTATAATGAGAAAAATGTGGTGTAGGAATAGCACTTATGCAATTATTTCCTAAGATACTGTTATAAGAAGGGGCTACCAAACCCTCAACCCCCAAAACTATCTCTTTTCAAAGAAGGAGAATGGAGGAAGATTATGTAGGCCACCTTTACAAACAAAATTAAGCACATCACCCATTAAAATCTATAATAACATTACACTGGCAACAACTGTCAAAAATCTCTACTGCCATAGCATTCTGAAAACTACTCAAATGTTTAAGGTCAAGTGCTCAAATTTAATGCTCACTTTCCTTGCAATTAAACATGAGAGGTGAGAAGGCAGACTTTTTGGTTACACGGTGGAGAGGCATGCTGCACATGAAAGTAGGTCTTTATATGATCACTGTTAAATACAAATTATATGGCTTATTGTAAAGGTCAGTCTATGTGTCTAATAGTATCAAGATGAAATACATTTCTGTGGCCAATAATTTTTTAATGTTCTATACTAAAAGTACAGAGAATGTTTAAGGTAAAGAGCACTTACAAGATAATTTCTGAATAATTAGTAACATGGTTTCTTAGGAGACAGTATCTGTCTAACAGCAATGTGGTCATTATATTTATGTGATTCGTTCAAAGTCTAAGGTAGTGTACCCTCTCAAAAGAAACATGGTCCACTGGCACAGCATGTGAGTGTTTTGAATCTAAGTATCCTATTAGAAGCTCCTGACAACAATGAATTGATATATGATCTCTTATATACAGCTAGTAAATCTTGTGATTCAGGTACATTTTATTGTCATAGGCCAGCACTATGCTAATATTCCACCTGGATGCTACTTGACCTCTACTCAAAAGGCCAGTTAAACTAATGTCCAGTACATTTGTGTACTAAGCCCTGGCAAGAGTGAGAATTGTGTATATTTCACCAGGAAAAAACAAGGTATTTTTCACAGTTAAATCATGCAGTGGCTACAGTGTCATGCATTCAATAGCTAAATCTCAAAAGGGCACAGGGTTTGATTCCTTCCACTTCCATCTGCCTACTGTATGATTCTAAGCAAGTCAATTAACCAGGACATGCTCCTTGGTCACAAGCAACACTTGTCTTAAATGGGATTACCTAGTTAAATGTGTAAAATAGCAATATATATAGCCTTCAAAACTGGCCCAGGTGACCTTAGTTCATGTCTTTACTGCTACAATCTTACCTTTTGTATTATATTTTACTACTTTCTTGAGTTGTCAGTATATCAGAAATAAAATATTTAATATTTTACCAATTTTACCAGAATATATACCTCTCTCTCTCTCTCTCTCTCTATATATATATATATATATATATATATATATATACATATATATATTTTTTGTTTTCAGCTGTACCACACCATGGCTACAATGTCATGTTTTCAAGTGGTTAAAGCTGTTAGGTCAAATTCAGAGGCATACTACAGTGGAAACTCTGAGGATAGAATTGCATTCTTAGGTGTGTTTTTCAGATGAACATACTTTTTATTTTGTGAAAGTGTCAAAAAGGAATCTCAACGTGAGTCAAATATATAATTGTTTAAAAAAGGATTCAAGTGGTTTTATTTCATGTGTCCTTATTGCTACATTTTCTGACATTTGGCATTAGACAATTTTAATTTTGGGTGCTGTGGTGAATTTTCCGCATAATGTACTGCATGCAGTAATTGCAAAAATCCTCTATATTTTTACCAGAAAAAAATAAATATGTTATTATGTTGTTGCATGCTGTGGCTATAGGGCATTACTATGCCTAGCAAGTCCACCCTATAGAGCATTACTATGCCTAGCATGTCCACACTATAGGGCATTACTATGCCTAGCGTGTCCACCCTATAGGGCATTACTATGCCTAGCGTGTCCACCCTATAGGGCATTACTATGCCTAGTATGTTCATCAAATAGGACAGTACTGGTCTAGCATGTCCACCCTATAGAACATTACTTAATAAACACGTTTTTTAAATGTCAGTATTCACAGAATTATTTCAAGTATGCTCCACAGTGGTTTTCTATTGTTAATTGAGACTAAGGTATACAGAAAAGACACATACGTTAACTCATTTCTCCACTTTGAAAGTGGGCACCCAATTCGTTGTAAAAGGAACTTGGTGAAGGGACAATTCGTCAGGGGATCAAGAATGACAAGCTCTGACGAGGACTTCACCAAGGAATGTGACAAATTGGAGATGATGTTTACAGAGAGAGGGTACCCCAAAGAATTTGTTAATGAACTTAGAATGGAAGTAACTAAGGCAAGAAGTGGAAGATTTAAGCCCATCCTAGGGGAAAGAGAAAACACAATGAATGATGGTGACAACATGAAAATGGGGAAGGATAATTATGAACAATCATTAGTACTAGAATATAACACTTTGAATAAGAAAGTAAAGGAGCTTTTTCAAAAAGAATGGGAGAAATTTAAAACCCTCACTGATTTGGAAGGACTATCTGATTCAAACCCAAAAGTTGTGTTTAAGAATTCTCTGAATATTAAAAATATATTAGAAAATGGGAATGGAAGAAAAATAGGTGATAGGGCCCATTTAGGTAAAGTAGGGACATTTAAATGTGGAAAGTGTAGACAATGTGAATTTGTAATAAATTTAGAGAAAGTATATTTGGACAGTAGGGAATTATGGCTGTATAGCAAAGGTTATTTCAACTGTGATTCTAAAGGCTTGGTTTATTTGGTAATTTGTAAAAAGTGTTCTTCGTTTTACGTAGGTAAAACCGAAAGATCCCTGAAAAAGAGGCTCTATGAACACATGTACGATATTAAAAAATGTAAAGAAACGAATGCACTTTTCAGGCACACTAAGATTTGTAAAGAAAATCAATTTAACTTTTTCATTTTGGACCAAGTAAAGGAGGATATTGGGGGGGGCCCATGGGAAGAGAATATAGGCTACAAAGAATTATGGTGGCAGGTAGCCTTAGAAGCCAACAGGACCCCTGGCCTGAATGAGTACATTTCTATATTACCATTGTTAAAATTAAGAGCAGCTAGAATATAGTATTAAAAAGCAGATGGCGCCAATCCCTGGAATAAACAATTTATTTATTTATTTATTTTTTTATCTACTCATTTATACAATGTATTTTAAATGAATTTTTATATACATACATATATATATACATATATATATATATATATATATATATATATAAAAGCATCTGATTCTAGGCTACATAACTATAAAATACTTTCTAGTTTTTAAGAATTTAATTGTATTTATTTAATTATAACAAAGATTTTATGTTTTTAAGGGGAAATATATTAATGAGAACATTAATGAGATTTTAATGAAATGTTGATGCTGATTTGCTCATTCTTAATTATGGTTAGGTACCATTGGCTAGCGAAGAATTAAATTTGTATAAATAGGAATGAAATGGTTATTATGGTTGTTAAATCTGATGAAGTCTACATTTGGATGAAAACGCAGATATTTTAATAAAGCGTTCATTTTACGGAATGCATATTTCTTTCTTATCTCGACTTCTTCAATTGGTGGTTATTGGTACTGTTTTGTGAAGTTGGCCGTTGATTTTACATTTATTGTTAATTTATCCCTTAACTAGGTAGTTTAACTAGTCCCAGTAGTACATTTTAGTCCCAACTCAGGCTATAATTGTAAGGCAAATTGCAATACATATGGAGATTTTAGAGTAGCCAGTAAACATGTTTTATTATCACTATTAATGACAAATATCTAATGCATTTCTACTGCATCCTGAATACAATGTACTTACTATGGTAACATTTCCCCCCTCACTTTTTTCACTGTCATTTTTTTTCATTTTGATCAGCCATCATAATGATGATAAATGCCGTAACACTCAAAAAATCAATGTCTTTCAGTTTTTTCCGGTTATTAGTCACCACAGCAGATCACCAGTGGAGGACACGCAGACTCCGCACAGAGGGCACTCCAGCCAAGAATCAAACCGGATAGTCTCTTGTAAGGTGACAACACTAACCACTGCACCACCACGGCTAAATGCTATAATACTACTAAACAAAAGTAAATTAATTTTAATTTGGTGTAGGAATAGCACTTATGCAAAAACTCCATGTTGAATAACGAGGGCCTGGCTCATATCTTTCAGGCAAAGGTTCAGTTTTAAAGTCTGGCCAATACCTACGTGGTGTTTATTCATTCTTCCCATGCCTGTGAGGATATTCAGTATAATCTCCTGTTTCCTTTTATATCTCAAAAGCATGCTGGCCAGATGACAAGTCACATTTGCCTTTTCTTCTAGCACATATTATGCCTGGAAAAGAGATCCAGGACAAATTAGTTCACTTACTGAAGGTAAATGAGTAAATTAGAATAAAAAATAAAGTTCATCAGTACAATGAACTGCGCAGACCAGTGTGGCACAAATGAAAAATATTCGGTGTTCAGTTTTCCTTTCCTTCAGGTAACAGAGGTGAAAAGTCTGTGGAACATCCTAATTAGAGCTGTATAACAGTGATATGGAGAAGGCTTAGGTATTTCTGAATTCTTGATGGTTGCACATAGTTGTTTGTTTGCATGTCAAGACTGTTCCTAGAACTTGAGAAGAAATGTATTGCCTGTGTTGGTTGTGTATGACATTAATAATGCTTGGTTGTATGATTGCTTATCTGAATGAATAAAAATATCTGAGTTCTTATGATGGAAATAGCACTGAAATTTAGTTATATGTAATATACTAGGGTTTTGTAATCAGTCTTTGTAATATGTAGAAAAATGAACAAACCAGGTGTCCACCAGAGCTGTTACCTTAAAAACTTTAATCAAATGACACAGGATAAGCGCTTTCACACAAAATGTGCTTCATCAGATCCATTGAATTAAAATAGCTAAAAACCGTTATAAAATAAAACACAAATTGAACAACCAATCAAAAAATCACATTAATCATTGGTGTATACTTCATTTTTAAGGATGCGTTTTAAAGGTACAGCAGCATTAATACTTGGCAGTTTATCTGCCTGCAATCTAACAATCCATTTAGTCTCAGCAATTTCAAGTTTGTTATTAAACCCCCCCCCCTTTTTTTTCATATGCACAAGTTGTAATACACTAAACTCAAAAGTGTGCCCTAGTTGCAGTGATATATGTTTAGCCAAGGCATTGAGTAGATTCATGCATATGATGTCACCTATATGCTGCAAAATTCACTCTTTCAACATCCTAATTGTTTTCCCCACATAAAACGAGATGCATATCCTGCACTTTGCTAAATATATCAAGCCCTTAGACCTGCAATCTGCATAAAGTCTTGGCTTGAACAAAATATCCATAGTGGGTTGCTTAAAGTCAATCTCAGAAGAGGTATGGGAACAAGCTTTACATAATCTACATGGAAATGTACCAATGCGATCAGATACAATTGAAGATTTAATAGTTGACTTGTAACTGTCTTTCAAGTGATAGGTTATTTTTAAAGGTATAACTAGGCTTATCTGCTACAATCCCTTTAATTTTGCCATCGGAAAGTAAGACTGGCCAATATTTATTCACTATGTCACATACCTGGTGCATGTTATTGCCATAAGACAAAGATAACCTAACTCTATTATCTAAAACATTCCTTATATTACATTTCGTGGAAGTAAATGGATGATTAAAAAATGGTCTACTCTTATCAGGGTGCATCACAATAACTTCATTCAAGGTACTATCTAAAGATTGTTCATTGTAGCCCCTAGCAAGCAGATCATCTTTCAAATTAAACATAGCTTCTCTGCATTCATCATCATCTGTATGCAATCTAGACATTCTTAAGTATTGACCTTTAGCAATGTTGTTAAAAATGTGTTTTGGATACATACTATTACAGTACAAAAGTGCATTTTTCCTACATGATTTTCTATAAAGAGAACTACAGATGGTACCATTAACCAATGTAATCTTAGTATCCCAGAATTCAATAGAAGTACGTGAATGATTCAATACAAACTTAAAACAATCACTAGAAGATTCAAAATATTGCACAAATTTCAGAAGATCAGACTCCATACCATGCCATAAAATAAAAATATCATCCACAAATCTTTTATAGTATAATAACTGTGTTATAAACTCATGGCTGGAGAGGACAGCAGTGCGCTCCCAGTCCACCAGCACAAGGTTGGCGTAACTGTTAGTGCATGGAGTCCCCATTGCTACACCCACTTTATGTCTGTATATGACATCATTAAATTAAAAAACATTATTGCATAGAATAATATCCATCAATATGCCTAAACAATCAATTAACTCATGAGAATATTCAGTGTTAATTAATAAAAACCTTTTGCGGGATGAAACACCCATATCATGGGGTATTATAGTTAACAATGTTTGAATATACATGGTAGCCAAAATAGTACTATCTGAGAACAAACCATGTGTCCTAGTAAAGTCACCCAAAGTACTCAAAAAAGGTTCCGTATCTTTCAGAACTGCAACCACTTTCTCTAGTGGTTCTTAAAGTTGGTTCTCTAAATAGATAGATATATATTCAGTGGCCCAACCCCTGCCCAATACTATCGGGCAAAGGGTGGTTTCAAAAGTGACTTGTGCAGCTTAGGCAAACCATGGATAATTGGTATCAAAAGTTCTAGTACAAGCATAAAGTTATATAACCCTTTGTCAATAACTTATTCCATCAATAATTCATATAATTGATCATGTATAACTCTAACAATCATATTCAACTCAACTTGTATAATAAGTTCATAAGTATTATCATCATTAAGCATTTCAGTCATACTCATATCATAATAAGTAGTGTCCAGGACCACAAAGGATCCCTCTTTATCAACTGGACGTATAGCTAATTTGTGATTAGCTCACAGCTGTTGCAGAGTCAAATACTCATCATAATTTAAAATTATGGAAACTGTTTTTCTTCATATCAAATTTAAAAAGTTTTTTCTCTACTATCTTGACAAAAGTCTTAAGTGTAGGACTCAATTGTGGTACAAACATGCTAGTGTGTTTAAGGGGGCTGGCCACTGCTCGTTGCTCCCCAAATGCTAACTTTAACGCAATGTTCCTAATGAAAAGCTTAATATCAGGTATCACTTCTTCAATAAAAATTGGTCGAGAGGGTACAAAACTGAGATCTCTATCCAATAAACTTACTTGTGCTGCTGTTAAAGGACACGCGGAAAGATTATACACTAATCTGGAATCTTCTTGCGGTCGTTCTCCTCTACAGAATGCTCGCTCTCTTGTGAAAGTTTCCGCCTCTTTCATCCCAGGCTGGAACATATATCACTGCAACCAGGGCATACTTTTGAGTTTAGTGTATTACAGCTTGTGCATATAAAAAAAGGGGGTTGATTTCAATAACAAACTTGAAATTGCTGAGACTAAATGGATTGTTAGACTGCAGGCAGATAAACTGCCAGGTATTAATGCTGCTGTACCTTTAAAACCCATCCTTAAAAAACAAAGTATACACCAAGGATTAATGTGATTTTTTTGATTGGCTGTTCAATTTGTGTTTTATTATATAATAGTTTTTAGCAATTTTAATTCAATGGATCTGATGAAGCACATTTTGTGTGAAAACGCTTATCCTGTGTCGTTTGATTAAAGTTTTTTAAGGTAACAGCCCTGGTGGATGCCTGGTTTGTTCATTTTTCTGCATTTACATTTTTTCTACTGGGTGACCTTTGGCTTGTTTGGATATTTTTTTTATCCATTTCCAGTCTCTGTAATATGGTCTTTTTAAATTAAGTGTTACTGGCCCATGTTTCCTTACAGCTGAAACAGTCAACACCTCCATGTTTTTAACATTTCTAAATAAATGTATGCATTTATATTGTATGTACACACACACACACACACACACACATATATATATATATATATATATATATATATATATATATATATATGTCTACTTCAAAAAGATCAAAGTTCCATGACATTGAACATCTGTTCATTGAGTACCAGATGATTGAAGTTGTGGAACATCGAATATTAAAAAAAAAAAAAAAAAAAAAAAAAAAAAAAAAAAATCGAAAAACAGAACATATCTTCTTTCATGTTTTTGCAGTGGAGCAAGCGCGCCTGCTAAATATACCAACTCCGAGATTGCATTACAGTGAAGAGAATGGTAGATTTCCCATTCCGTGCTGTATGGCGATCTCCGTTCAGGCTGTTCGATGTTCCACACCTTCGATCAACTGGTACTCAATGATCAGATGTTTGATGTTGTGGAACGCTGATCTTTTGAAGCAGACTTATAAATATATATATATATATATATATATATATATATATATATATATATATATGAGTTCACTACATAATCTCAAAATTTTGAAATATCGAATTTCAAAATCTCGAGACCATATAGCTGAAACCCCTAAATACCGAAAGACTAGAAGCACGAATTTCAAAATCCCGAACACTACAATAAACATACACCACACACATACACATGCACACACCTTCACCCAAAACACAAATATACAAACATACACTAGATAGAAGCAAAGGGGCAAGCCCAACTGCACTCTCCATGTGAGGGGCTGTGCCACCCACACCCCCCTACTTAAATCTTTTAACTCCAAGGTCGCACTATACAGACAAACACACGAAAACACCACCACACACCTATATTCCCCTCGCACACACACATCACAGTCACAACACACACTTACACACACACTAAAGCCCTTAACCATCACACTTAAACATAGATACTTAGCTGACCTTCCACCTATCCATTCATAAACCTCAACACAAGAATCGCTACTTCAACATCTCCAAACTTCGTGATTTTGAAATTCGCACTTCTGATCTTTCGGTATTTAGGGGTTTCAACTATATGGTCTCGAGATTTTGAAATTCGATATTTCAAAATTTCGAGATTATGGAGTGAACCCATACATATATATATATATATATATATATATATATATATATACACACACACACACACACACACACACACACACACACACACACACACACACACACACACACACACACACACACACACACACAAACACACACACAAAGTTTGGGAGGCAGTGTAAAATTAGGAAATGAGTTTTATGATTAATGTTTATGATGAATGTCAAAATCACATGTTAATGAATATACCCCCCCCCCCACAAATTCCACTTTCTCATTTTGAATAATACATAACTACACCCGGTTGATTACAAAGTATAATGCACATTAATTAGCTTAAAAGCTAGCCACTTGACTCAGCTTGGAAAACATTTTACAGATTTTTAACAAAGACAAAGAGGGATTGCAAAATATGGAGTATCCCAGTATTTTGCTGGAAGTGTCTTTTTTGTGTCATACAGGCTAAGTAGAGGGGACCTATGATTGTTATACAGGACCACAGTATTAGTTGTAACCTTGCACCTAGAAACTACCATAAGTGGAGGCAGCATAACATCCAGTAATGGCTCCTTAAAATTAACAAAAATAAAATAAAATGTGTCAGAATCACTGTCTAATGAATACTAAAACTTTGTAATAAACTTAAGTAGTTTATTTACTTTTATCATTTATTCTTTGTTGACTGGGTTAGTCCCACTGTGCTAGCAGCCTCTTTTCAAGGGACACCTGAGGTCCTCTGGCCACAGTGTTGCCGCTGTGATGCTGTTGGAAATAACTTACAGCTTCCTTTTGACTAAGGCTGGCGATATTTAGCATGGCTATTTATGTTTGTAAACTGTGGTGATGTTAGATATACCTTCTCTGCAGAGAAGATGTAACATTTCTGAAGTCTCAAATACTTAGTGAATAGCTGTTGCCTTTTTATTGGAGGAGACTGACTCTGACTCATCTCTTACTTCATGAGAGCTTTCTGGTTTCAAAGAAGGAAGACCATTTAATTCTGGTTCAAGAACTTGCATGCTCTTTGCTTAACTCAAAACCAGACATTTCTGAATGTTTCATCCCTTTCATATTACATTAGAATCAGTAAGACATATTGCTATATATTCCATTTTATTTGTAGGTAATGGGAGGGGCAGTACCATGTGCATGCTATATAGCACAAATCATTTTTTATGTCATCTTTTAGGCTATGGCTGTGAGTTATGTCTTCTTTTTCACAAGTTAGGATCTCCTGCTTTCCTTCTTAAAGGTTTACCTGTAGACTATTTACAAACTACACAAATTAAAATATTTAGCTTGGGTGATGTACAAATCATTTTGCTTAACGATTTCTTATACACGAAGCCAGGAACATTAACCACCGATTTGAAAACAAGGTGTTCAGTCTGTATTTCATTACATAAATGCTTCCCTCATTTCTCGGTCTCAAATGTACAAACGCACATGCACACGCGCACACACACACACACACACACACACACACACACACACACACACACACACACACACACACACACACACACACTTGCAAAATGTTATGCAAAGCACTGCTTTATTTTTACACTGTATGGACATAATACTCATATAAATTAATTAATGTTTTTAGCTATCAAGCAGCAGTGCACATTTTCCTGATAATAAGGTAAATGAGACGAACATTCATGAAATTATTCACGGAATAATTAACGATTGTATAAATTCCTAGATCAAACTAATCATTAAATCATTTATACAGATAATATGGACATGACTATTCTTTGTTTCTTATTCAAATAAGCTGAAGTTTCTGTTATGAAGCATAATGTAATTTTTTAAAAATGTATCTTCAAATATATTGTCCCTTTTCTTCTGCAGTATAAGATTTTATGACAAATAATTTACCTAATTTCATCTTTGAATACATGGAACTACAAACTTACCTTCACTACTTCTGTAGCTCAGTGCATCCACATATGGAATTGTCCCTCTTTACCCATGACAGTGCAGTCTTAGACATCCAAGTAACAACGTTGGGAGCTTGGTATAATAGTTATAGTGTTTTCCTTCTAGACACAAGGTACAAGTTTGATTCTCAGCTTTAGATGGAAAATTGGTTAGACTTAAAATGACCCACAAGGTCAGCTAGCCTAATATTTACTTATGAACAGAGGGCATGGGGGGCTGTAGACTACCGCATGCTGGGTACACAGGGAGTGGTCTCACAACATAAATGTTTCTTTTAGGATTTTGCCTGCATGGCACTGAGTAGCTAATAACATATGAAATTTTGGTTTACTGGCTATTTGATGGGCTGGTCCTTTTTGGAAGCTTAAACTCAATGAGCTTGTACTTGACAGGTGTACTTTTAAATTTGGGATCAAGTCCTATTTATACATGCTAAGGAAACAACAATGGATGCTACTGTGGACCAGTATAGTCATGTTTACTCTTATCCTGGTTGGAAAATGTACATATATTTTCAGACAATAACTGATTTAAGGAATATTTCAAGATGTACACGTTTTATTGATAATGATTTTCCTATAAGGGTAGATCAGAACTTGTCATGCAGTATTTTATGAATTATTTAAGTACTAGTTTGTCACATATAATGCAGTAATTTGTGTAACACTTTGAACAGGTAGTACATTTGGACATGTTAGTGAAAAAGAATCCAGATAAATTGATTACTACTTTATATATCTAGATATGCATAAACTGTTAATCAAAATAGTTTGATACATACAAAAAGTTGTCGTATTAAGCATGTTTTTGCCAGTGTCATTAAAGTTACATTTATGAGAATTTAAACTATTTCAGCAAATTATGAAAATGCTAGGTAGGTGATGATTTAGTCATGGAATGTCTTATGAGAAAAATATGTGTATTACATATTCACTTCAGTGAGATTCCTATTGGAAAATTTCCCATGGAGGCATCAGGCATTGGTGTCTGTGCTACTCACTCATTGTACTACTGATAAATAAAAACCCATTGAGGCATTCTGCTAGCACTGAGGTATTTTACATAACAGTCCTCTCATTTCAGAAATGGTCGGTAGGAAACAAAAATGTCATATACAAAATCTTGTAGTATAAATGATGCAGTACTAAACAGTACAAGCTGGTTACATCAGAGATTAGGGAGCATTCATGTGTGGTCATTGTCAGCAATGTTACTTATGCCAATAAATGGACATTCTATGTATCTCATTACTAAACACGTATATCATACTACAAATGGATGCATCTGCAGCACCATATACATGGGTTGTCTTGCACAGTGCTCATGCAGACATTATTTTGCAAGGAAAGCCACATGGTTTAAATAAGCATTGGTGAACATACTAGAGGCATAGTGTATGATGTATAGGATAATGCTTAAACTATACATATAAAACAGAAAAGTAAAACCCACAAGTATAATTTTCAAGCACAGTATAAACAACATAAAAACGTGAGAGAGGGAAGCACTGATAATATATATAAGGTGTTCCTACAGTAAGAAACTAGATGGAAGACAAAATTCCAGATGGCAGAGGAAATGGGGTTAAATACTAACTTTAGTATAAAACCTTTCTGATTGACAAAAATAAGCTCCATCAAATAAATGGATGACATGTAAGGTTTTAATTCTTGAATATGCATCTACATGTGTTTATACATTTTAACTAGTTCTACACCATTTTAGTTGTATGAAGCTTTATTTCTGGATATGATGTATTTTAGTTTTGTACAGCAGAACAGGATATTTGATCCAAATCTCACATGCAGTTCCCTGGAGTCATATCTATTAAAATCTGCAAGACAAAGGAAACTAGAAACAGATCCCTAAAATGAATCATCAAATATTTGAGATATGTGATAAAACTATTCCAACAATGAACCACCCCGAAAACATACTTGCAACAAAATTGTTCTGCACATGTAACACCCCCATTACTATGCCCCTTTCTTATTCTAATCAATTCCCATCTACATTAAAAAATCCCAACAAACTCATACCTATCAACAAAACAATCCTGTCCTTGTAATAGCACCATTACCAAGCCTCTTCCTTATGCAGCGAAATCAAGTAACTATAATAAAATACTCACACTTTGTCACCTGTTTACAAGTCTCAGATGAATAACTGGTTAGATAAAACATGCATATGCCTTAACTTCTGTGGGTGTACTAGAATTTGACATTATGCATAAATTGTAAAGGTGAGTGTTATATACATATGCACAATGTTTGCATGCTGTAAATATTATACACAGTACAAATCGTGATGATCAATTGATAAACTACATATACCTCCATATTATGTAACATATTGTTATTGTTAACTCATGCTAATTGCCTGTGCAAAAGTATGCATTGTCAGCTTTTATTCCCGAGCCTCCACAGAAAAGGGACTTTGTTTAGCCAGAATTTCCTTGAATTAAAGGCTGACTAATAAATAGATAAATGTATAGAGATGTATCAATTTCTATCTATCTATCTATCTATCTATCTATCTATCTATCTATCTATCTATCTATCTATCTATCTATCTGTCTGTCTATCTATATGTGTGTGCATGTGTGCATGTGTATGTGTGTATATATATATATATATATATATATATATATATATATAAATATGTGTGTGTGTGTGTGCACACATTCATAAATAAGTGCACACATTCATAAATAATGATATAAAGCAGTTAGCAGTAAAAATACTTGACATGACAGCCAGACTCAGAGAAGAGTGAGAAGTTGTGTTTGTTGGGTTTTCCATCCTTGGGAGGATAATTACTTTGATAGTAACCTCCCAAGGTTTTAGACTTTTGCGGCTTGAATAATAATATGATGATCAAACACAAGTTGTGATTATTCACAGTGAACTCCAAATCTACGTTTTCAAGTATGAGCACACGTAAATATACAGGTTTTGTCTCTAAACATACTTTTTCCGCTTTTCTGTGACCATGGAGATGGAATTTCTAGAAATTCCTTGCTATGTGGTGTGGAACAAAAAACACCACTATTTTTGTTGCCTGCATCACAAGTTGTTGTTTTGGGGGGCAACTGGCGGTAAGTATGCAAGACTTGAGCATGTGGTACTTTAGTTCAAATTTAGATCCCCCAATGTCACCATGGCAATAGTTTCCAAAGGTGTGGAACCTGACATAAAAGTAAGCCACACCTTCTGCTGGCACAATACTATAGTGGTAGAACAGAGGGTAGAGAATGTTTGGTAACTGTAAAAAAAAAAAAATCCAATCAGCTTAGTGCTAAAAAAGGGAAAAAAAAACAGTAACAGCAGAACCTTGTAAGTAATATGTGACCAGATTGACAGACTTTGGATCATGAAAGTAATATGGAGGTAATGAGGTATACCAATAGCAACCTATGGCACCATTCCATACTAGCTGTACCAGATCATGACTGTGTTAGACGTTCCCATATAAAAGGGTATTAATGTATGCCTTAAAACAGACATTAAAGTTTGTAAATATCAAGAACAAACTTTTGGCTGAGTTCCTTATGGGGCTTTGAAAGAAAAGCATCTTTATACCAAATGCAAACCAAAGGCATGAGTAAATTAAAACAAATGACTGTAGAGTCATGTGCTAGATAAACAATACAGTTTAATGTCTTCCAGGTTTCATAATGACCTTAAATCTTAACATTGATGTTTCAAAACTAACCTTTAATGTTTTCTTACTGCTGAGGTTGCCTCAGAATAAATGATACATAAAGAGTTTAAAGGCTTTCAGGCTTCACAGTGACCTTAAATGTTAAGATTGATGTCTCACTATTAACCTTTACTGCGTCTGTTACCACTGAGACTACCTCAGGCTGAAACAGATCACTCAAGAAAGCTCAACAGGAGAGTGATGACCAGATGCTATTATGCCAGGCAAACCTCACAGCACCTAGCACATGAGGATATAGTGGACTAGAACAAGCTGCACTTTGTAATAATACATTTAGCTATATTATTACATGTTCTAGTTCAGATTATTGTAGTACACTATGCCACTGAATTTCAACAAAAATAATTTGCCAAATGCACACTGCACAAAAACAAACTATACTAAATCAAAAGTCACTTAAAATGTTAACCCATAAATCTTGTATATAAAAAGTATTTCAAACAGCTTGGAAAAATATTAACTTTGTACCCAGATTTAGGAACTATCCCATGGAGCACTACATCCATATGCAGCAAACTCCAACACCACAGAGATGAACAGAATGCACAAGGGAAATATTAGATCAAGAGAAAGGTGCTCACTATGCAGGTTTGTTGCTGTTCGTGTTGGGGTGGGGCAAATCCCGTACATTTCCTGATGTGAGGTGTTGCGATCTACCCGACTCTCAAGAGCTACATCAGCTTTACCACTTTTTCTAAAATTTGAGGTCTTAACAACCTCAGAGTCATGATAATCCCTTGTTTGTATAAAATAATTGCTTTGCCCCTTTCCCTGAGGTAGTGCAACTTTTTAAATTAAAATTCTTATACTGAAACAAATTTGCCATTTAACAATCAATCCCACAAAAAGCAAAAAAAAAAAAAATCAACAGTATTAATATAGAAAATCCCATTTAAACATCAGTAATCTTATTCTTACATATCTTTTAACTGTAAGCTATATATCTCTCCTGTAGTTCTCCTTCATCCAAACAGTTAAATTAGTTGATCCATTTGTTTAAGTATATTGCCAGCTTTTTTGGATACCATTTGACATAATGGTTAAGATCTTCACCTCCTAAACCCAAGGTACAAGGTTTAATCCTGACCTCTGGCCAATGCCTGTTTACAGTTTGCATCTTCTCCCTGTGTCTCTGTGGTATTCCTTCCACCTCTGAAAAGCAGGCTGAGCATTTCCATCTCTTCCTTATCCTTCCCTTTAATGGAGCTGCGGACACCAGCAGAGACTGTACATGGTACGCCATAGGGGGAGTATGGAGCTGTTGGCACCAGCACAGACCCTACATGGTATGCCATAGGGGGAGTGTGGAGCTGTGGACACCAGCACAGACTCTACATGGTACTCCATAGGGGGAGTGTGGAGCTGTGGACACCAGCACAGACTCTACATGGTACACCATAGGGGGAGTGTGGAGCTGTGGGCACCAGCACAGACACTTCATGGTATAGCATAGGGGGAGTGTGGAGCTGTGGACACCAGCACAGACTCTACATGGTACACCATAGGGGGAGTGTGGAGCTGTGGGCACCAGCACAGACCCTACATGGTATAGCATAGGGGGAGTGTGGAACTGTGGACACCAGCACAGACTCTACATGGTACTCCATAGGGGGAGTGTGGAGCTGTGGACACCAGCACAGACTCTACATGGTACGCCATAGGGGGAGTGTGGAGCTGTGGGCACCAGCACAGACCCTACATGGTATAGCATAGGGGTAGTGTGGAACTGTGGACACCAGCACAGACTCTACATGGTACTCCATAGGGGGAGTGTGGAGCTGTGGACACCAGCACAGACTCTACATGGTACTCCATAGGGGGAGTGTGGAGCTGTGGACACCAGCACAGACTCTACTGGTACACCATAAGGGGAGTGTGGAGCTGTGGGCACCAGCACAGACCCTACATGGTATAGCATAGGGGGAGTGTGGAGCTGTGGACACCAGCACAGACTCTACATGGTACTTCATAGGGGGAGTGTGGAGCTGTGGACACCAGCACAGACTCTACATGGTACTCCATAGGGGAGTGTGGAGCTGTGCACACCAGCACAGACTCTACATGGTACGCCATAGGGGGAGTGTTGTATAAACCACCTGCTTGCAGCATCTACTGTGGTGCACAGTATCCTTATGAAACTTCAGCAAAGGTTAAGGGAATAGAACGCAAACCTGAAGGCATATGGGATGAAACTGAAAACAGATAAGACAGTTGTAATGGCAGCAAATGGAGAATTGAGATAGAAGGAAAAATAGTGGAACAGGTTAACAGTTTCAAGTATCTGAGAAGGGTGGTTAAGCAGAAGGAAAGTCTGAATGAGGAGGTGAAAGTCAGAGGGGCTGCAGCTAATTGGCACAGAGTATCACATGTAGTTCATGACAGAAAAATGACAAAGAAGCTGAAAAGTAAAGTGTACAAAATAGAGGTGCAACCAGTACAGAGAGATGCTGACAGTTAATATGACACCCCGACCCCATGTGTGGTATGGGAACCTGAGCAGTAAAGGCAGAGCAGTTGAAGAAGATAGAGGTGATAAAGATGGTGTGTCTGGGATGGGTGGTAGGATACACACAGTGGGACAGGCAAAGAAATGGTCAAAGAGAACAGATTACGATTGTTCAGGCACATGTGCAGAAAAACAGAGGACCAATCTGGTGAAGAAGATTTTGAAGAGACTGGAAGAAGGCAAGAAGAAATAAGGACATCCAGCAAAGAGGTGTGTGCATTGTGTGAGAGAAGACCTGCAGCAGTCAGGCATGAGTACCGGAGAAGACAGGAGAGTGGCACTGAACAGAGACATACAGTGACAGTTGACACAATACCCCAAACCCTTGTAGAAAATGGGAAAAAAGGGTGGGTTGATGATGATTTGTGTTCTTCCTGTTGTATAACCAGATATACTATCCTTCTAAGCTCTTGAACTGTTGGCTCTTTCCACAGTTTACACATCCTAATTACAATCTTCTTAGCTATTAAGGTGAGTAATTGATAATAATAAATCAATATCGCTAATTCCTGTATTATATATATATATATATATATATATATATATATATATATATATATATATATATATGGGTCTACTGCATTTGACTGAAAATACACTTCACTGAAAAATAAATTACTAGGACCACTTCACTGAAAGCCCACTTCACTGAAAACTCATTTGACTGAAACTCATTTCACTGAAAGTTATATATGGCCTTTTCCCCACTGTAGAGTGATCCTGGAGTTAGTATATATATTAAGGGTGTGTGTGAGGGGCACCCCCCACACATGTTGGTTATATATATTCTCTTCTGGAAACAGTTATTCATTGTATTTGTAAGTATCAATATGTATAGTTTAAAATGTTTATAATATGTGGGGGGGCTACGCTCCCCACACCCCCCTTAATATATATACTAACTCCAGGATTGCACTACAGTGGGAAAAAAGGCCATATATAACTTTCAACAAAATGAGTTTCAGTCAAATGAGTTTTCAGTGAAGTGCGCTTTCAGTGAAGTGGTCCCACTGATTTCATTTTCAGTGAAGTGTATTTTCAGTCAAATGCAACAGACCCATATATATATATATATATATATATATATATATATATATATATATATATATATATATATATATATATATATGAGGATTCAGTACCCCTTCCTGCTTAAAGAATTTCCAATACAATCCTTTGCAGACCATCTTAAAGTTATTTCATTTTCCCAGTCCCAGAAAACAGGTTATGTTAAAATTTTACCCTTTCTGCAGTCCTGTTAACAAATTGTAAATATTTTACTAAATATTTCTGGGCTATAAAGCTGTGGAAAAAATCACCCAAAAACATTGTAAATGTTCTAGCTCTTGCTCTATGTAAAATTATTTTGTAATGTCTCTCCCATATGTCCCACTGCTCACAAAGTACATTTCTTCTACACTTTCTATTTTCGCCTCATACAGTGTCTCATAAACCAAACTCACCGTTCTTCTTCTTCTTCTTCTTCTTCTTTTCATTCCTCTTCTCTCCTCTTTAAAAAAGCACTTCATCAATGGTGTCAAGCTTTACAACATCTCCGTACAGCTTTCCAACTTGTTTGACTCGTCCCGTAAGCCAAGTAGTCTGTCCTATCACCTTCATCCGCGGAATGTTGCCATTGTATTTCCTTTATTCACTTGGTCTGACCCCAGTTCAGTGCTTGACGCCAGTATGTAAACCTCACATTCCTACTTTTCCATCTCCAGAAGATAGTTCATATTTTTATGTCTACTTGTTTACTACCAATGTCTGCACTCATTCAGCTAATTCTCCTCATCTGAACCAGTCTCTGAAATGATTTATAAAATCAGTGATCAAAAAACTTCCGTTGGACCTCTTAGCCTCCCTACATTATCCCTTAATTTAATGATTGATCACTCTTGAACATCCTCCTTAACATTTATATTATTTATATTATCACTATAGAGATGTTTTTGTTAAATTTTCATTTACTACCTGAGCATACAGAGTAATATTCTATTCTCCTAATCCCCTCATTTCTTTTGGAAACAGGCATATTTGCCACACTATACCTGAGTATCATCGATCCAAGATAAAAGTTCAGTATCCTTTATTTAAGTTGTTTTTTTTCCCCCGTCCTTGACAGTTGGCATAAAAATGACTGAAATTAAAAAAAAAAAAAAAAAAAGAAAAAAGAACATTTGTAGTGACATTACAGAATGTTCTGTGTGATCAGGTTTTCCATTATAAAAAATCCTCACTTCTGTCATTATTGCCTCTAGACTAGTTTCAACTCTTCCCTGAATTGAGTCTCTTTAATAAATCTCTAAATATTTAAATGTGTTTCTCTATCATAGAAAAAAGGCAGTTATCCTGCTATGATGTTTGGGTAGTATAATATATTGCTATTGCCTTTTCTGCAGTAATCTCCCATCCTGAGACCTGGATATGTTTCTAAAGCTAAGGCTTCCTGCGGTTCTGCTAGCGGAAATTAATATTTCATTTAAATACAAAAAAGATTTCCTCTGTCCCATCCCCAAGTATAATTTTTAATGTTAGAGTTCTGCATCCACAATGCCAATAGCGTCATATAGGTAACAATATGGGGCAATGGATATCTTTGCCTCATACCACAATCTCAGTCTAATAGGGATTGCTAAAATAATCCTACTGCTATTTTGCCCTCGCTATTGGCCTTATATATATATATATATATATATATATATATATAGCCTTTATTAAACTTATAAAATCTTGGCTGAATCTCATTTTTCCACCACCTTAAATAAAAATTCACATTCTAATGGGTTAAATACATTATCTGAATCCAGCCCTAATAACAGAAGCTTTCTCTTCTTTTTTTCCTCTGCGTACTGGATTAAGAACAAAGCTTTGATTATGTTATCTAACATCTGACAGCACTATGGCCTTTTTGTCCATAGCATCATACACACATTATGACCACGATTTAAAACCAAGATGGGTCTAGAGTTAGTTTTCCCTTTTAACAGTATTAATGAAATGATAGCTTCCTTCGATGAATCAAGAAATTTCTTACCTCTTGTTATTTCATTAAACATCTTGGTCAAGTGTTCTAGCAGATTTTTTTCCTTCCAATTGCCAAACCTGTATTGGAATCCCATTTGACAATGGCAATAACATTATTTGCCACCTACTTAATTATCTGGTGTACCTCCTGCATATTCAGATCTCACTTAATACTCTCAGCTAAACCAGGCATCTGCAGTTCATTTAGAAATACTTCCACCTGCTACTCATTTTGCACTCTAACACTCACTTGTACATAAACACTGAGAGTAATCACTAAATTCTATGATGATACCACCAGGAAGAATCCTTAATACTTCCATCATAATCCCTAATCTTAGTTATAGCGCTTTCACCTTCTTCATGTCTCCATTTAACTGCTAGAGCCTGAATTGTTCTTGTGGTATTTTTGAAATAAAAAATCCTTATTGTTATCTCCTGTAACCAGATTTTGTTGGCCAAAACATTAGCTGTCTTCTCTTCAGTGTTAGGATGTCAGCTTTATACATTTTTGTGAGTCCTTACTTACAGATCTGTAATTGAATTAGCCTAGTTTGTTTCTCTGTATACCCTTCTTTTTGCTTTTCTTCATATCACTTCAGTTTACTGATTGACTACAGATATTACATTTTCCTTGAAATCTCTTCCCATTCGCTCATCCTGTTCTGATTCTCCAGCAGTGTGTCTTTACACCTCTTCCTAAAACGTCTACCTTTGGATATAACCATAACAAACCTCTATAACTTGCCTTTTGGTCCCTCTCAGTCAGACCAGAGCATGATGTGATCTGAGCAGAGATCTCACTCCAATACCTTGCCTCATACCTCTGCTGCTACATAATAATATTATCTATGTATGACCAGGCACGGTGCCTATGTGAACAGAATATAAATATGGATCCACTCCCGATCCCTTCATCACACTGTTACATCTATCAATGCTATAAGTTTGAAGAACCATGTTGTTACTTCTAGGACCTAAGTCAACATCCTCTGGTCATAGTATTAACTACAATCTCCCATTAAGACTGATCTCCTTTCTAAAGGCCATTGCCATTATCTCTGACAAATGGAAACATCTAACATTGTTTCAAAACTGAGATATTCTCATGAATGAAAACCAGAAAATACTGTCACAGGATCCTATATCACAGTTAGAGCTTGACTCTGTCTATAATGCATAACACCAGCAAGGATCAACTAATGTCTCCTCCACATGGAGACAGCGGTTTTGTGCTGTCAACAGAAACACCTCTCCTTCTTTCCTCTTCGGTCTAGGATATTTGGCAGTTAAACCTAGTCTATATTCTTTCCTTGTCTGTTTTTATGTTTCTTTCTCCTCACATGTAAGTCTGGTATCTCCTGCCTGGTAGTTGTTAGAATTATTTCCCTCATTATCAGGTTTTGGAATCCTTTAACATTCCAGAAATAGAAATACAGCTCACATGTTCAGTCCTGTTAATTTACATTTTCTAATTTGTATCTCACAAGATCTCATTCTGTAACTCTTTAACAAACAGTCTCATCTATTCATGTTTTTATCTTCTATAAGCATATGCCAATATTCCCCATCACTTTACACTTCTGTTTCAATTGTTATCACAAAGCTATGAAACCCTTTATTTCCCCCCATCTTGTATTTGCTAAATGATTTATCTTCCCACATGAGGCATGCACATTCTTCCCATGACAGAGACTTAAGCCTCTGAGTAAGCACTGAGCGCTTTTCCACCCATACTAGGCAGTACATTTACCTCCATAGATTCACCAGAGTAGCCCAGGCAACTTTATGCAGGAATGTTGACTAATGGTATCCCATCTTCTTAGGTTTTTAGTCTTCATCCCCTTTAATGTACACTCTGTGCTCATACAATACAGCAAACTCCTCTTATTAAAGAATGAATTCAGACAAGGCATCTTTATATATTTTGTCTTCAATACTGTAATGATAAGTGGTATAAAACTGCTAACATGCTTATATATGTTGTGTATATGCATATACTGACGTTGCCTTGTAATACAAGTGTTTAGTGTAGCCCCTTTAAGAAGTAGCCTAAATCGTAATTTCTGAGCAGCAATCAGTTGGGTGTGAGAAGGTGAAGTGTTAACCTGCTTTTGTTGACACCTGACATTTCTGAGTCAATCAGTGTAGTAGACAGCACGTTTGGTACTGCAACATCTAACATTGTTCCATAACTGAGATATTCTAGGTGAATGAAAACCAGAAAATGCCTTCACAGGTTCCTACATCAAGCCACATCACCTCAAATGATTCAAAATGTTCAGGGTTGGATTCTTTAATCAACACCATTGTTTTACCTCACAAAATATTTCTTTAAACCAATTTTAAGTGAATGGTAAAAAAATAATGAAGTTCCTCTGCCACTGAGAAGTTTAACCCAATGAAGCCATTTATAGGTTCATAGGCTCATATGTTGGTACTAGGCTATCAGCCCTAGGGCCTATACAAGCATAGCCATAACAATTCCCTGGCTATTTCTTCCCACACTATTTACTTCCCTGAACCCCTGTCTAGCAGGGCGACTGACGTGATCCCTGGTGTGAATTTCCTTTCTCCCATCCAATCATCAAGGTTCCTTTTGAAGAGGACCAAAGAGGCACTCTGCTTGACATGTATGGGCAATCTATTCCAGAGTCTGGGGAGTCTCTGGGTCAGGAACCTATCCTTCCAGCATGTTTTGTTTATTGTGATAACAAGGTTTCGATCCCTGGAGCGTGTGGCTCTGAGGGATTGGGATTTTTTTAAGTGTAGCATGTCCAACAGCTCTGGGTTTGACATGGCCTTGTATGTTAAGCAAAGATCGCCTCTGAGTAGACGATATGCGACAGAGTATAGCTGGAGTTTTTTAAGGCGGTCAGCATAGGGCATCTACTTTAGGCCTGTGATTCTTTTAGTGAGGTATTTCTGCGGCCTTTCCAGTTGTTGCAGATGTCTTGAGAGGTACATACCAAATGGGGCGTTGTATTCTATAATGGGTCTAATGAGGGATGAGTACAGTGGGACAATGGCCTCCTTTTTTCTGGATGAAAAGCCCTTAGTGATGAGGTGTGCCACATAGAAGGATTTCCTGACTGTTGTGGCGATGTGGTTATCGAAGGTGAGACCACTGTCCACCTGTGTCCCTAAGTGTCTTATCACACTTTCGGTGTTTAGTGTACTGCCACCTATATGGTAATTCATGGATACATGTTTTTTCCCAAAGGGGATAACTATACATTTCTTGGCATTGAGCTTGAGCCCATGGCACTGGCACCAAGCATCTGTTTCTGTAAGGCCCTTTTGTAGAGTATCCACATCATTTGGGGATTCAATAATGGCTCCCAGTTTGCAGTCATCTGTGAACTTTGTTATCCAGAGTCCCTTAGTGTTGGCCTGTACTTCAGAGAAGTAGATGCCAAACAAGAGTGGTCCCATGACTGAACCCTGAGGTACTCTACTTGTCACTTGTCTGGAGCTGGATTTGGAGTCGGCTACTTTTACAGTGTGGGTTCTATCAGTAAGCCAGTTAGCAACCCATTGGGTTACGTAGGGATTAATGCCCAGCTTAGTAAGTTTATCTATGATTCCAGAGTGGAGGATGGTGTCAAAGGCCTTGACAAGGTCTAGATAGGCTGTGTGGACCACCTTACTCTTGTCCCTGGCTCTGGAGACTGATTCGAATAAGTCAATCAGGTTCAGGAGGCAAGATCGGCCCTTCACAAACCCAAACTGGGTGGGGTCCAGTATTTGAATGTTGCCAATGTCTTTGTTTATAAGTTCCATGATAACACGCTCCATGGCCTTGCAGATAAGGCTTGTCAGACTGATGGGACAGTAGTTTTCGGGATCCAAGATGGATCCCCCCTTGTAGAGTGGGATAACTGTAGCTCTGTGCCACTCAGTGGGCATGAAACCTATGATTAAACATGACACTTAGGTGAGGTGCCAGTTCATATTGTAGTTCATGTAGTACACAGCCCGGGATGTCATCTGGTCCCATGGATGCTGTATTCTTAGCTTTGGAGAGTGCGTCTTTTACCTGTGTGGCCGTTATTACCGGAATTTGGCAATCTTCCGGTATTGAGATGGGCCATTTAGGGGGTGAGAGGGGGGTGAAGTTGGCACTGAATCGATCTGCCAGGATATTGGCAATATCCTTGGGATCAGTATATTTAATGCCATTCTGTTTTAGCTCAGAGCAGATCTGAGCATTGCCATTTAGATTCTTGACATAGTTATAGAATGCCTTGTGGTTGTCTTTGGAATCTTTGGCAATTTTATTTTCATAACTAGCTTTGGAGGATTTTATGAGGGATCTCAGTTTCTTACTGAGGCTGGTAAGGAAGTTTTTTGCATCCTGGGATTTTCCTCTTTTCTGCAACAGTTTCTTTCTTTTGTTGGTAAGTTTGTTTATGGCAGGGGACCACCAGATTGGCTTCTTTTTTTTGGATGAGAGCATCTTGGTTCTATTTGGGATGGCATGATTTATGCATGAGTGGATGTGCTCGTAGAGTGCCTTAGTGTAGGATTCAGCAGTTGAACTTTCAGCTCCCGTCTGACTTTTCAAAACCCTTTTGCTGGCCTGCTTAGAGACAATGATTCACATAATCTCATATATCGGAAAAATTAGATAAAGAATCAGAAGGAATCCAGATAAACATGCTTTTGCATGCCATGGGCCAAGAGATCATGACCATATATAGTGTATTTGCATTCTCAGAGGGCTAGAGTGTTACTTATGAGTCAGTTATTAGCAAATTCAATGAATACTTTGTGAAACAGAAATATAATACATGAAAGTGTGTATGTTTTACAGATTTGTACAAGCAAAAGGTGAACATGCTGAAGTGTTTTGAAGACAATTATATTAACTACAAGAGAATTGTGGTTTTAATGGCGCAAAAGATGAACATGTAAAGGACAGAATTGTGACTTGCTTGGCTGATGTCTCAAAAGCTATATCTAAAACTTAATCTAACTTTAGAAAAGACACTACAAATCACCAGAGAAGCTGAATTAATAAAAAGGCAAATGCAAATTTAAACATGACAAATAACGTGAGGTAAATTGCAAAGTTAATAGCAAGTTTCATATAGGAATAATTCTGGTCAGACTAAACAAATGTTTGCGAATGAAAGTGAGGTTAAGCCTGTTAAATGTATGAGGCATGACCATTACGACAATAAATCAGACCTGTGAGCTACAGTTGGCAGAAAATGTAAGAGATGTAAGAGTTTGAGATACTTTGCTGTTGCTTGAAAAACAGATTAAAGAGATTGCCTTTGAAATGCAAATGTTACTAAAATAATGTGCAGAAAGCTTTTTTTCTTGGATTCAGTTACTGCTGTCGCCAATGTAGATAGCAGACTGATAAGTTAAATTTGTATACATAAAACACCTGGGAGTTTCAACATACCTTTAGGAGCTGATGTTACTGTGATATCATATTCTGCATATAGAATTTTCTTAAAGTGCCCACAGTTCCATGAGGCAGAGATGGCTCCTTATTTAAATATCAACACGTGAAATCCCCAATACTAACAATCCCAAAAAAGGCGAAAACTACAGGAGAGGATTGAATCTTGAAGATCGCTCTTCTCTTTTAAACTTAGTTTTTGCAAGGGGGACAAGTCCCCCTGCAGCTCTCGAACTTATATATACCAACTCTGAAATTGCCATGCCTTGGAGAAAAGGGAATATTCCGAGAAATAGCTATCTTGGACTTAGAATATG
This sequence comes from Protopterus annectens, assembly GCF_019279795.1. Taxonomy (NCBI): domain Eukaryota; kingdom Metazoa; phylum Chordata; order Ceratodontiformes; family Protopteridae; genus Protopterus; species Protopterus annectens. The sequence continues at coordinate 1,265,662,333 of NC_056725.1, read as the reverse complement.
TAAGTCTTTTTTTTCTGCCTTTGAGTCTCACTGTTTTGGGACTTGCTCATGCAGGTCCTTACTTTTCAAATGGTCATCAGAAGGGACAGAAAAATGCAGCCTTGCAGACAAACTCAAGTACTTTGGTAGGTTTCTAACTATACAAAAAACTTTCACCCAAAAACGAAAATAGCAGCCCAAACTGGATTTTTTACTTCAATTCTGGTACCTCGGCCTTCGCCTTCAAATAGAATAACTTATAATCTCAAAAACCAGTTTATATACACCACCCATCATATCAATGATTAACAACAATTAATCAATTAACATTTTTTTCAAAATTTAAAGCCATATGAAACATCACTTTAACATTAAATTCACAGTTTATAACAAATATCTTAATACACATCATATGTAAACTATCTATCTTTTTACATTTCTAAATTAATTCCTTTTGGATACAAAGTACTGAAATTAATAATAAAATTTGATTCCATATTTAATAATCTTTTTTGAAAATTGGGATCTGCCCCCCCCCCTACACCATGAGGTTTAGCTAAAACACTAAATATCAAATCTGTAATTACACCCCCATGTTGTTGGTGAAAATGACTAGCCACCAGACTATCAAGCCTCCAATTCCTAATGTCTCTTAGATGTTCCATTATTCTTAATTTTACCTTACGTTTAGTTTGTCCTATATACCATTTCCTAATTGTTGTTAATCATTGATATGATGGGTGGTGTATATAAACTGTTTTTTGAGATTGCAAGTTATTCCATTTGAAGGCGAAGGCCAAGGTACCAGAATTGAAGTAAAAAATCCAGTTTGGGCTGCTATTTTCGTTTTTGGGTGAAAGTTTTTTTGTTTAATAAGCTGGTTGCAGTTAGTAGTGTGTTTTTTGATGATTATGACCAACAACGAAGCAACAGGAACATGGGAGGTTGCAAGGAGCAACCTCACTAATTTTGACTTTTCTTCCATTTGGAAGGATAGAGAAAAAAGATTTGCCTCCAGTGACCCATGGGTATGTGATTCCAATGATTTTTCCCTGAAGTTTGAAGAGTTGGAAAAGCTGATGATAAAGGAAGAAACGATTTTTTTATGATATCAGACTGTTGGAAAAATATGTTAGTTCCAACATCACTCCAAGGGGTCTTAGAATAGACCGTTTGGCTGCATATGAATTCTCTGAGGAGGATTCGGATCTCTTTGAGGAGTGGAAAGAAATATCATTGTAGTGTACTTTAAATTGGCTTAAAGTGCTGATTAAGCACAATGAAAGAGCGCTTAATAAAGTACGTTCTAGCACTGTAGAAATGCAAAAAACTTTGTTAAATAGTTCCTCAGAATCAGAGTTTGAACAGAACATTGTGGACATTAAAATAAGAGTGTCCAAAACTGAGCAGCAGGTGGTTCAGTGTAAGAAGAAAAAGTTTGTACGAGATGTAAATGATTACAGCATGGGCAAGATTTTTTCTTGGCAGTATAACTTTAAAAGAGGGCGTGGTAGATCTGCTAATAAAAATAATAGAAGCAGATCCCGCGACCTTAGAGACACTTCCGTTTCCTCTGCGGAGACCTGTTCGGCGGGAAGAAATAGTGTTTCCTTTGAAGAATTAAACGCAGATGACATATCGGTCTCTAATGACATCCAAGAAACAAACGCGTCTGTGAAAGATAGAACAAATCAAAGAAAAGGGCGCAATCGGCGTTTTCAACCCAGGGGAGGAAGAAAATGACTGGGGATCTAATTTACCCAGAACTGGTAAAAGCAAATATAAACTTTCTGTTGGTGAACATGATAAAGTAGATGTGCGTATAGTTTGTAATAATGAGTTTACTGATTGTCATACAAGTGTGTATTTAAATGTTATTAATTTATCGGACCTAGTAGTTACTGACAGTATGAAAAGTGTTCTATGTAAGGGAACTAAATTTGTACCAACTCACATTCCATCTCTGGCAGAAATACTGTTAGAGGTTAAAGAATTTTGTAGAAAACTATATCTTAAAGTTTTCTTTTCCAACAAGTATGATAAGGTAGTCTCTCCTGTGGATAAAATGAATAATGATTCTTTGTTAGAAAGTTCTCTGATGGATTTGTCCTTACATGAAAATGAAATTATAGATATTTATGCTGATTCGGAAGGGTGTTCTAATTCCTTTTCAGGTTTTGAATATAATACAGGATATGGAAAGTTTGACATTCCTAAAGTACCTTACACTAGTGAATTTACTCCTCCAAAAGTGAATAATAGTATTAACATTTTTGAGAGGACTTTAAGTAAACAAATTAACAAGGAATGTAGCTTGTTTAAAAAAATGACCTAAAGTGTATAATTTATCTAAGGAGGAATGGCAAGCTTTATGTGAAATCAGAAAATGTAGTGATGCGTATGTTTTTTTGGAATCTGACAAGGGTGGAAATTGGGTTATTTTAACAAAGGAAAAATATAATTCGTTAGTTTCAGATTTGTTGTCTGATAGCAATATCTACATACACCTTCCTATGAACCCTAGGGCAGAATTCAATAATACCCTTCATGATCTTTTGGAAAGGGGTGAACGCCTTGGTTTTTTTACATCTGGGGATGTTAAAAAATTGTTTATAAAAAATCCGAAAGATGCCAAATTTTTTATTATACCAAAATACATAAGGATTTAAGAAATCCACCAGGGCGTCTGATTATTTCAGGGAGAGGTGCCTTTTTACAAAATGTTGGTTTATTTTTGGATTCAGTATTGAAATACTATTTGCAGAGAATTCCCTCACATGTTAAAAACACCAAGGAAGTTTGTGATTGTTTTATAGGAATGACTTGGCAGGATAATTTCTACTGGGCCAGTGTAGACGTAAAATCCTTATATACCTGTATTAGTATCAAATGGGGACTAGAAGCAGTAAGTAAACTTTTGGGAGAAGGACCTAGGACTTCGCTTATTGTATGTCTATTAGAATTTTGCCTTACACATAATTATTTTGAATTTGATAAGAAGTATTTTTTGCAAAAGGAAGGCACTGCGATGGGTGCCAGCTTTGCTCCTTCTTATGCTATCATTTTTATGGGGTATTTTGAAAATTTATTTGTTTATTCAAATAGATTTTATCAGAATAATGTGGTTACATACAAAAGATTTATTGATGACCTTTTGTTTTTGTGCAAGGGAGATCCTGTAAAGTTTAAGGAATTTATTTCTAGTTTAAAGTTAAATACCTGTGGTTTAGATTTCACTTTTAATTTGGGTGAAAAAACTATTCAGTATTTAGATGTGGAGTTTTATGTGGGATTAGATGGAAAGATACAGCATAAACCCTATCATAAAACCACTGCAGTGAATAATTTTTTACATGCATCAAGTATGCATAGTGTTCATCTAATTGATTCTTTACCATTTGGGGAATTTAAACAGATAGCTGGGAATACTTCGGAGAAAGAGAATATTAAAGTGGAGTTTGATTTAATCTGTGAAAAGTTAAACAGTAGAGGATACCCTTGGGAAAGAGTTAAGCCACATAGAGCTAAAGTGGAAAAAGAACTGGGTTTGGTTTATTATGGATCTCAATGTAAAAGCATTGATATTGTGGGTAGGAAAAATAGAAAAGGGATAAATCAAAATAAAACAGAATTTAATGAGAAAAATAAAATATTTTTTGTAAATAGATTTTCGGCCTTTTCTCCTATCCTAAGAAAATTGGTGCTGGATTTGTGGCCCATTATTACTAATGATGAGACCTTGAAAGAGATAATTCCCAACAATATAGTTTTTTCATATGGAAGATATCATAATTTGAAGGAGCTAGTTAGATATAAAGGTAAAAGAGAGTGGGTGACCAATACAGGTGCCTATCCATGTGGTAGGTGCAAGGCATGCAATAACATAAAAAATTTAGATGGTACTAGAATCAATGGCATTTTATATAATGCCATTGATCATTTTGATTGCAATTCTTTTGGGGTCATTTATATATTAGGATGCAATTGCCAGGAAAGGAAATGGTATATAGGACAAACTAAACGTAAAGTAAAATTAAGAATAATGGAACATCTAGGAGACATTAGGAATGGGAGGCTTGATAGTCTGGTGGCTAGTCACTTTCACCAACAGCATGGGGGTGTAATTACAGATTTGATATTTAGTGTTTTAGCTAAACCGCATGGTGTAGGGGGGGCAGATCTCAATTTTCAAAAAAGATTATTAAATATGGAATCAAATTTTATTATTAATTTCAATACTTTGTATCCAAAAGGAATGAATTTAGAAATGTAAAAAGATAGATAGTTTACATATGATGTGTATTAAGATATTTGTTATAAACTGTGAATTTAATGTTAAAGTGATGTTTCGTATGGCTTTAAATTTTGAAAAAAATGTTAATTGATTAATTGTTGTTAATCATTGATATGATGAGTGGTGTATATAAACTGGTTTTTGAGATTATAAGTTATTCCATTTGAAGGCGAAGGCCGAGGTACCAGAATTGAAGTAAAAAATCCAGTTTGGGCTGCTATTTTTGTCTTTGGGTGAAAGTTTTTTTGTTTAATTAGCTGGTTGCAGTTAGTAGTGTGTTTTTTGTAGATTTCTAACTATGCCTGAGTTGAAGGTGCACAAGTCTGAGTTTTAAGTTCTGTACAAAAATAATCTGCTCAGCACAGCCATGGCATGCGCGATGGGCTTAATTGCCAGAATTAATGAAAGTAGTGTAGATATGTTTGGTAAAGCTGGCCTTCTTGACTGTGAGCTAGTAAAGATTAAATTAAAACCAAATGCTATTGGGTATGCCTTGACCATGCTCTTAGAATACATGTCCCAGCCTGGTATGAGCCTAGCATTGAGCAGCATTTTACCTTCTCCAAGAATGCCCAGCAGATGGCACAGAGAGTTTAGACTGTAAGCTGCAGTTCCTGCAGTACAGGGTTTGATTCCCTTAGCCCTCATTTGCCTGCTGTGTGACCTTGAGAAAATCACTTCAGCAGACAGTACTTTGGGACAACTGGAAATTTGGGCTAGTCTCTTCAGTGTTCCCCTGGACTGCAAGCCTAGTAAGTACTTATGAACCTATGATGTGAGCAGAAGATGGCTGAGTTTAATAATTTGCTTAGTTTCTAGTATCACTCTGTGGGTGGTGTAATATTTGTCATCATGGAAGTAGATGGTCAACAGTCCACACTGTGTTGCCTGAGATGGTCTGCACCTCTCCACTCTAGGCTTTTGAATGTTATCTAAAACATTGCCTTTACCCATAGTGCCTATTTTAGGGAATGGAAACTAAAAGTACTTCCAGCATACCAAATCAAAACCAAGAAAATCTAAAGGAGTTACTGCCCATTGCTAAGAATCTAAATGAGAAACTCCACTCCCTACAAGCTCTCCAGACTCTAGAAAATTCTGACATCTCTGCAGTCACTTAGACATGACTATAATGCCTTCCCTACATTTTGACCAGCTACTACATAGACAGTTACTAAAGGTGGGGTGTCTCTATTTACACCAAAAATAAATATACCTCAAGGCTGGTCAAACAGAATGATGCACTTGACCTTGTTCATGTTCAAATCACCAGAGACAAGATCTCAGATCACTTTCTAGTAAGCTATAGGCTCCCCTCCATGAATCAGAAAACCTGTAACATGCATTTAAGCTGACTGGAAACCCTCAGCATCCAACCTAATACCATAGTCATGAGTGACTTTAATTACCCCACTATTAACTGGGAATCATGTACAACACAGAATATGCAGGCATACACATTCCTGGATTTGTAAATACAAACTTCCTGGACCAGATTGCTAATACACTGACAAAGGGTGCAAATATACTGACTCTGGTTCTCCATAATATGGGGGAAGTGCTGCACACTCTCCTAGTGTAATGTCTTCTCTGATAAGGTCAGACCACAAAACGGTCTCCTCTGAAGTAAAAATAAATTCAAAATTCCAGTTAAGCTTGGAATGTTCAGGAACTAATCTAAGGCTAACTTCCCACTATGAAGTAATCCACTCATCCATCCACAACCCCTTTTCCCTATTTTTGCATATAACCTGGCAAAGTTTCAAGGCCCCATCTGCTGCCAATGAAGAACTGCTCATATAAATCCTATATAAACATGCTAACAGTTACATAGATGCAGCTGTACTCACCAGGAATAAGTACCGAACTTATTCAAAAAACACGCCACCCTGGTGGATTCACAAAATAAATAGGCTGTATAGCAGAAGGGAGAAAATCATGGCAAAATTTATAAGGTGTAACACCCAGCAGGATAAAAGCACTCTCATCAAACTAAACAAATAACTGAGAGGACAAATAAAATTTATCAAAACCAAATTTGAGGTAAATTTGGCATCCAGGCCAAACAAGGACAACCACAAGGCATTCTTTAGCTATGTCCAAAACGTCAAATATAATACACAATTGTGTGCAGAGCTCATTGTAAATGGAGCCACCTATACTGAGCCAGAAGATATAGCAAACCTACCCGCAGACAAATTCAGTTCTGACAAAACACGGTGATGTATTTAGACCTATTACATATTACAGTTAATTAGACTGTGGTGGTGGTGCTGCGGTAGCGTTGTTGCCTCACAGTAACACATTGTCCTGTTTGATTCTCAGCTAAAGCGTCTTCTGTGTGGAGACATGCGTGAATGGGCATACCTTCGTTGAAGGTTGTGCATCAGAGCTGGCAACTCGGCACGTAAAAATCTAATGCCAATCATTAGCGGTCCGGAGTTCCGCTGTGGCGACCCCTAACCCGGAAAAGCCGAAAGACACAACAACATATTACAGTTAATTGTTAGACCCAGTGGCTACAGGATTGCTGGGCTGTCTGTGGGCAGTAGCAGCAACTGCATTGATAGTAGAAAATTGCAGCACTGGTCCTAGGACACAGACCTACAGTTGTATTTCCTTCAAAAATCCTTGCAATTTTAATGATTTCATTGTTTTACAGAATGAAAATTCAGAGGCTGAGAAAAAGATGTGGATCAGTGCAGGCTGTAAAAAGCAAACTAATTTCTGGCGGACATAGTCTGATAGCAGGATAATAGCACCTTTAGCCATACTACCCTGGTTGGTAAGGGCAGACCTTTACCAAATCATACTGGTAAACATGGACTTCTTAATCTTGTTCAGCAGGATTGGTTTGCCTCTCTATCTCAGTCTAGCCATTATTGAAATAATTGCAAGATCTGTTTATTGCATAATATTATACCTGTTGTAAAAAACACATCTTCTGCTTTACCCCCACCTTGGGGGCCTTTTTTTAAATGTCCAAATTGATTTCCCCAAATGAGGAAATGTAGTACATTTTCATATATCTTGGTTATTGTATGTGTTTTTTTTTGCATGGATAGAAACCTATCATACAAGGCCATGTCAAACCCTGAGCTGTTGGACATGCTCCACTTAAAGAAATCCCAATCCCTCAGAGCCACACACTCCAGGGATCTAAACCTTGTCATCACAATGAACAAAACATGCTGAAGGGATAGGTTCCTGACCCAGAGACTCCCCAGACTCTGGAATAGACTGCCCATACATGTCAAGCAGAGCACCTCCTTGGTCCTCTTCAAAAGAAACCTTGATGATTGGATGGGAGATAGGAAATTCACCCTGGGGATCACGTCAGTTGCCCTGCTAGACAGGGGTCCAGTGAAGTAAATACTGTGGGAAGAAATATCCAGGGGATTGTTATGGATAGGTCTGTATAGGCCCTAGGGCCGATAGCCTAGTACCAACCTATGAACCTATGACCTATGTGTTAACTATGATGCTGAAATGGTAGTGAAGAAATTACTAAAAGTATTTATTCCTAGATTTAGGGTGCCTCATCATATTAATTCAGACAGAGGTGCCTATTGTACTGTTGAAATTGTCAAGAAATTTTGCTCTATGTTTTATAATTTCTTTACAGTTGCATTGTCCCCACCATCCACAGTCATCTGGTCTTGTTGAAAGGTCTAACCAGACTCTTAAAATCAGAATTAGCAAAATTTGTAGTGAGACAGGACTGAAATGGCTAGATAAATTGCCTCTGGCTTTGATGAGTATGTGGGGGAACTGTAAATGCTACTTATAAACTAAGCCCTCATGAAATTCTTATGGGGTGTCCCATGAGAAAGCCACCTTCCCAACAGTCAGAAACTGTGAACTGGTATTTACCAATGGAGCTTTGCTAAGCTATTGTTCAAAACTTGATTGCATCTTGCAGACTTTCCATAAACATACCAGGAAAGGCCTCCCACCACTGAAGACAGTTCCTTGTCATGATTTATGACCAGGTGATTGGTTCTACATAAAGGTAAAATAGTGCCACATCTCCTTCTGGTAACATCACTGAGTCTTCTCTTACTGCTTTTGAGCAACGTGAGAGTAAATCTGCTTCTTTAAATGCTGCACCAATACGTTAGTGACCTAAATGTTTCCAACTGCTGGCTGTGAGGATTTGGTCCCCATGATGCCGTGGGGACATTCCAATGTTACATGTCGCTGTGCAAAAGACTGATTTATTAAAGCAAATTGCTGTAGAAAATAAAACTTGGTATAACATTACAGACTGGACTAAAACAAATATATTACAAATTGGCTGCATCAACAGAAGGTGATACTTGTTATGTCATTAAATGAACTGTGCACATAGGTTACAGCAGTTCCAGTGACAATTCTAACAAGACTTTATTGATGAAGCTTGGACTGAAGATGTATGAATGGGGTAAAGGCATGGGAATATTGGATAATTATTACTACATCTGTGGAGACCATGCCTATCCCTGGTTTCCCCAGAAACCAGTCTGGTTGTTATGGGGGACAGAGGAGACCAGCTATTTTTCATTCTTTCTCTACACCTGCTGGAAGGTTATGCAGCAAGAGGGCCGTACACCCTACTGAGCAAGCAGTATCTTTCTTTTCTCCACAGTATAGCATATTGTGCAGTATTCATGAAGTGAAGCAGATGTCACTTACATTAGCTGAAATGGCTAATAAGACATCGGAATACCTTAACATGGCAAATAGAGAACTGACTGAAGTTTGAGCCACTGCCTTACAAAACTGAATAGCTCTTGACTACATAGTGGCGTTGAAGGGAGGACTTTGTCATCTGATCAGAAAACAGTGTTGCACATTTGCTTTAGACTGTCATGATGAACAAGAAAAGGTGGCTGAGTTTATGGAACAATTGGCAATTAATATGACTAAACCCGAGTCTGATTGGACCTTGTTTGGGTAGTTGGATAATATATTTGGAAATGCTGGCCCACGTATAATGCACAATATAATCATCTTTGTTGTAATTGTAGTTTTCATAGCTCTTTTATGTCCTATTATTAAAAATGTTTTAGTAAATTGTACTGGGAGAAAATGTGCACATGCAATGATTGTCATACCTAAACAGAAACATTCCAGGGCTTGACAATGATATGATTCAAAATAATTTGGGACTGTGATGCTTTATAGTATCAGAGGGTGGGACTGTACTGGATATAGATTTATTTAATCCTTAGTAATGTTTATTGTAACATAGTTTTATCTTAAAAACACTGTTAACAGTTTCATACATTTCTCTCTGAGAACAAAAGCTTGAGTTTTGTTAAAGTTCATTGAAGCTTAGCAAGCAGATGGCAAATGTTTCTTTTAATCATGCAACCATGAAAGGAAGTTATGTACCCTGCTTGGAACATCTCTGAGGTAAGCTTGCTGAAAGTAAATCCATAAATCATGTCAAGTCTGAAGCATGAGAAAACTTTTAACTATCCTCCCATATACATGCCTTTTTATTTGTATACTCCTTTCAACCTTGGAAACTTGTGTTTGTGTTTTGTCACAAGTTGAGAATGCTTTGAACTTTGTATAAACGAAACTTTTTTTTTTTCTAATTTTAAGATCTGTACGTACGGTTGAATCTATTTTGAGATATTCGAGTATCATGATACTTTTTAATAAATAATGTGTTTGCATCCAGAATCTTTGACAGTTTATGTATTGTATTAAACAACTGCACAATATTATCTGCTAACAAGTATTCCTTTTGTACCTCCTACATATTGGCAAAACAAACAGCACCAGAATTACCCATTCTAAAGATGTAAACCTTGCCTGTGATAAAAATAGGACCTGCTGGAGAGACAGGTATGTATCCCAGAGACTACCTCTTCTCTGGAACAGGCTCCCCATCCATGTAAAGCACAGTTCCTCCCTAACCCAATTCAAGTGTAACTTGGGCAACTTGATTGGGAACAGGAAATTCATCCCTGGTTTGGCACCTATATCTGTAATGGAAACATGCAGACTGTAAATGGTTCATCTCCCAGGCACAGTTCCTCCCTAACCCAATTCAAGTGTAACTTGGGCAACTTGATTGGGAACAGGAAATTCATCCCTGGTTTGGCACCTATATCTGTAATGGAAACATGCAGACTGTAATGGTTCATCTCCCAGGCCCCTGCTTGTAGATGTTTCATCTCCCAAGCCCCTGGTCACACTTATGAAAGCTAACAGAACTTGTCAGAGATCTGGGATGCATGGCTAGGCTTAAAAAGGCCTTAGTGGTCATTAGTCCATTACACACCTATGAACCTATGCTGTCCAAAACAAAAGCATGCTCTTGACATTATTGAAAGTGTAGCTGAGGTGAGTCAGTGGTGAGCTCCTGTGGTCTCAGTAATTACAAAGAACTGATGAGTGAGAATCGATCGATTTAAACAATCTCAATGATGTAATAGTGAGAGGAATGTTCCTTCTACCTACATTAGAAGACACAGAACTCAAAGCTGCAAATACAAACTATCTATAGATCTTGTATGTAGAATTTTTTAAGAATGACTTTTTAATTTGCCTGTGTGTATGTGGAGCTCTTCTACCCAGGCCTTCGCTGAAAATTGGTTCCTTTACCCAGTTAGACTTTCCTGGTAAACAAATATCAATCAATAAAAGTGTTTTCTGCCATACATGCTTCCAGTGGATTCTGAAAAATATCTTTAAACAGAGAAAATTAAAAGCTGACAACTTTCTACACCCCTTGGAGGAAACTTATGTTTTAAAAAGCTGTCATTTTGTAGTATCTCTGCACCCGAGATCTTTTAATAAAAATGACTGATTTACTCAAAGATTTGGATGGTACAATTGTTGTTGTTGCTGTTATTATAGATGACACCATAGTTTAGTCCAGACAAAGAAATACATGATTCCAGATCTGACATGTTATTGCACACTTTCAGGAATTCAATTTTAAGTTAAACCAAAACAAATACTGGTTTATTATAAAAGAGTTTTAATATTTTGGGCACCATATAAGTTCTAGTGACGTCAAACCAAGCAATAGGTAATTTGTAAAGACCTACCTTGTGTGACTGAGTTGACACAAGACCTAGACCTTACCAAAGTTTGTACCAGCCCTTCCCATAATGCTGTGTTCTTTCACAGGCTTGTTAAGGAAAAATATACCACTGTCTTGGGGCATGCTCAAGCCCAAGCATTCAGTAAAGTGAAAGGACTGCTTACTACAGTTCCAGTAATAACATGCTAAGATGTAACTAAAGAGACAATAGTGAGTGCAGGTGTCAGGAGCTACAGCCTAGGTGCAGCTTTACTCCAAATGGATGAGCCAAAGTTACATCTAGTTTCCTAGTGCACCAGAATGATAACTAATGCTCAACACAGATATTCACAAACTGAAAAAGAGTGCCTTTGGAGTGTGGGCATATGAAAAATTCAACAGATATCAGTTAGGGCTTGTGAGAGTCCAGCTCCAGACCGAACATAACCCACTAGTTCCACTCATCAGTTTGTATGACCAAGACAAAGAACCACCAAGGTGCCACAGGCTATTAAGGAGATTAAAAATGTTCAATGTGAGAGTAATACATGTTCCTGGAAAACAAGTCACAGATGTGTTATTCACAATGCTGTACTTGACCAACCATTATCAAATAGTACAGATGATGCTGTTATCTTGTATATATGCAAAGCGTAATGATGGCAAGACCTGTAATTACTAAAAGACTTGAGAAACATATACAAAATACTAAAAATGACCTAGAGATGCCAGCTATTATTCAGCAACTGTGTACTGGTTAAATCTTTTGACACAAAATCAGACACCTTATCGATAAGTATTAGTCAGACCGAAAATGTCCCAGCATGGCGATTTATTGTATCACGACAGAGTGGTAGTACCCCTTCAATTCAAGTTCATAAAGTTCATTGGGGTCTCACCTAATACAGAAAAAGGGCCAAAATGTCACGTTTGTGGACAAGCATCAGCCAAACTTTGCCAGCTTAGTGTTAAAGGGTCATTTTTGCATTATGCATAAACCATCACACGCACATGAACCAGTAATGCCAATTGACATTACTGCATAGTTCCTGGCAAAAGACTGCTACTGGCTTGTGTGAGTCTGAATGCAAACACTGCCTTGTTCTTGTTATTGAGCATTACTGTCATGACACAGAAATAATTTAAGCACAAACCATTACTAGCCAACAAGTAATAGCCAGATTCAAGACTGTGTTCTAAAGATATAGCTTGCCAATACAACTAGTTGCAGATAGTGGTACAGAACATGTGTGCAGTAAATTCCAACAATTTGTGTCTGACTACTGTTCACTCATAATATGCCAAGTCCAGAAAATAAAAAACAGAGTGACCACTACGGCTGATGGTATAAACTTTAATAATATTAAAATAAAAAAAACACATGCAGAGATAAAACAAGTAAAACATCAGATAAGCGCTTTCACTCTAATCACACACTGATCTGATGAAGCATGATTAGTGTGAAAGCTCTTATCTGATGTTTTACTTGTTTTATCTCTGCATGTGTTTTTATTTTAATATTATTAAAGTTTATGCCATCAGCCATAGTGGTCACTCTATTTTGTATTTTCCAAAGTTTTATTCATGTAATAGAATGACCTTTGGTTGCCAGCATCACTGTTTTATTTATAAGTTTATGCCATCAGCCATAGTGGTCACTCTATTTTGTTTTCCAAAGTTTTATTCATGTAATAGAATGACCTTTGGTTGCCAGCATCACTGTTTTATTTATAATATGCCAAGTCCACACTATCTGCAATCAGTTGTGAAGATGACAGAGCAGTAAAATAGCCCAAAAGATAATTAACAAGCAGATCCTCACAGAGCTCTTATAGTATACTGATCTAAGTGACACCCGAGTATAAACCCGTCACAGCTAATGTGTGGACAATTAACATAAACTGACATGGCAATAATTGAGTCTAAACTAGAGATTTCCTGAACTGAATGCAAATGGCAGTAAACAGAGGCTAAGCAATACATGAATCCACAGACAAAACTAAATGTCGGAGTAGCTATCGCACTCACATTTGATTTTTGAACATTGGAAGTCTGAGGTCTACTTCTGTGTCAGTGTTTCAGTATCTACACTACAGTGCAGCATGGGGGGTGGGTGTTGTGGTCTTGAGCTATCATACTTCAGATGATATGCTAAACTGGGGTCCCGTCTCACTGAGCCTCGATGCCTCATTTCTGAAAGGCAGCCATAACACTGGCTAAGGAAAAATGAACAGAAAAGAGCAAAGAATAGAACATTCCATCCACCATCATCTTGGAATAACATTTTATTAATTAAATGCATATGGTGACTTATCATAATTTAATACTAATTAGATGACTTGAGACATTCTTAGTTACACACATCCAGCACAACATTGGTATCATACAGGGAGAATGAGGTTTGGTTGTATTTGGTGACATGTCTTTGGGAAAGGACTATAATTAATGGTTGTGAGGAAGTTTAGCATGACACAAATAGTGATCACTGTCATGTATCAAGCAAGACAGGCACAGGACAATGTAGCTGACTGAGCCCTGTTTCTGTAGAACAATGGAGAAGGGAACACAATTATAGCAAGTGCAAAAATGGGGACTTATAGATGCAAGTCCAAGATAATTGTCTCTCAGTGTATTCGGTGCATTTTTACTTTGTGGTATGGCAAGCATGGAGTTATTATATGTCAGCAGCAGATGTGTGGGGGTGTATGGGAATCCCCCCCCCTGCAAAAATCAAATTTAAAGAACAGTGATTGTCAAAATTTTACTGACCTCATGTAGTTTCAGTTTATTTTCATAATTCTAGGACTAGGAATTCTGGGTCTCGAAATTACAGTAAGAAACTTCAAAAATGATTATATGAAGGACTCTGGTAAATTGGCAGCCAAATGAAGTATAATGATTAAGAAATAAAACTACATATGAAACGTTAAATACACACACACACACAAACATATATATATACATATATATATATATATATATATATATATATATATATATATATATATATATATATATTGGCTGGGATTCAAGACATAGCACATCCAACATCATGAGGATAAAGCCACAATACCGAAGAGCACAACAGTGATATAAAGCTGTTCAGAGACATGATAGTGCCACATGGAGCCAAATGTAATTAGTAGCTCCTTATCATATCTCTGAAATTAACACTGTACTGTTAAAGGTAACTGTGGTAGTGTTTCCTTCACCAACCTATGCAGCACAGTTGTACGGATGTGCACACACACATACACACACACACACACACACACACACACACACACACACACACACACACACACACACACACACACACACACAGACACACGTACACACACACACACACACACACATACACACACACACACACACACACACACACACACACACACACACACACACACACACACACACACACACACACACACACACACGCATTACAGGATGCACTTAGATATATTTGACATTGCATTTCTTTTCTACCTGAAATGCTTTCCATGTCATCTTACTTTTTATTTGTCCTAACCTGTTCTAATATAAAAAAACAAAACCCTCATCGTATGCCTGCATAATGCATAATAAGTATTTTTGCTTTATGACATATATATTGTTTTGAATACTTAATCTATGTATCTAGTTGTTCTGTCCACGTAAATAAATCTAACAATAGTTACAATGAGCTCCCTAGCTATGCCAAAATAGTCAATGGCTGAAAGGGAAAAAAAGAGTTATTTAAATCCATTTTACATTAAATGCTTAAATATTTGCACACCTTATTGAGAATTTATTTATTTTAGGGAATGGAGCTGACTTTTTGAATGTTATTAATATTTCATCATTTTAATTTAAAATGAAGTTTCATTTTAAAGCAATCCAGTTTTTTACATTGCCAAATATATGCAGCCAATCTCCTTTGTTGTCAGAGCTCTGTCTATAGCATTCAGGAACACTACCTAGAAACAATGATAGGTAATCAACTTAGAGTATAAAATACTTGTGAAAATACTTCCAGCCAAGCACTTCATGTTGCCTAGGTTTTTGGATATATTTGGGGATAACGCAAAGTGCTATCTAGCTGTCCCATCTCTCAGAATATATAACTGCACTATCCAAGACCTACTTGGGCCTTGCATCAGATCTTGCTTAAGGTAATTTTCTGTATAGGTCCTGTCTAAAATTTGAGTTATGGTTGCTCCTTCTTCTTTAGATCCAGTGATAACATGGGCACAACAAGAATTTGATTTTAAGGGTACAGTTAACAATTGCATTGTCTTCACTTTCTTTATTAATGAAAAGTAATAGAAAAAATCTTCCTTCTCAAGTCATATTTTTATTTACATTAAACCCCTGACTTACACCACAGAAACTGTAATAATTGGATCATTTGGTACAGAAGACTGAAGTCATGAGCTGTAGTTCCTGCGGTACAGGGTTAGATTCCCTCAGTCCTCATTTGCCTGTTGTATGAGCTTGAGTAATTCATTTAACAGTACAGTGCATGGGGGCAACTGAGAATTTGGGCGAGGCTCATCAGTGGTCTCCTTGACTGCAAGCCTAGTAACTACCTATGAATTCAGTATGTAAATTCCATTTATATGTGCCAGACATACCCTTACCTTGTAGCCTTGATGTGCTGGTTGCACATAACTACCTATCAGAGTCATTTCCATAAGTCAGTTCATCATGCCATATCTAGGCAATGGCCCCATGTTATTAATCCACATTCTTGTAAGTTATAGTGAACCCTGGTCTGTTTGTCCCTACTGCATCCAAATTGTACTCTGAAATAGATATTGCTCATTTAGACTGACTTTTATAAGCAGCTCTATTTACATTCTGATTTTTAGACAGTCACTTTGGCTTCAGTAAAGATGATTAAATTGTATGGCTTTGCAATAGAGGGTGGAATCTTAGAAGACCTAATTCTTCTGCATCACCTATCATTGCCATCATTCCATAAAAGACTACTGTCTTTCAATTTTTTCAAATATAATTTACAAGCGTTTTAATAAAGTTATGAAACAACCTCCATGGGGGATTCCACTGGAAAACCTTTAATCTATGTAGGGCAGAGGCCAAATGAACACATGAGGTGATTACATTTTCTGTGCCACATGAAGAAGAGGATCTTCTATTTTATCAAATAGTTAACAGCTTCAGTAAGAACTGATGTGCATGTCACTTTAAATGGATTCTAAGTGCGACAGTAAGGGCTTATTCCAAGTATATCAGAGTGGCATCATATTGGAGATATGGAAACATTTCTTTAGGTCCTCATAAGAGAATGGCATTCACAGACACTGTTGTTGTCTATCAGAATATTCCAGCACACCACAATAATCTTCCTAAATCTTTTATTGGATTTGATACGTACAGCAAGGCATCCTCTATGAATAACACTTTAATCATTTCTCCAGCCATAAAAAGCTCATAAAGTCTGATGTCTTTAAGAAACTGTCCACTGATTTTAAATATAAAGTGGGCCCTTGTATCATGCCATTTTTAAATTTAAATAAACATGACAGGAAAATCAGAACCTCCTCCATGGCCTCTGCTCCTGATTAAAAATTTCTGACCATCTGAATAAGAGCTTCTGACAGGCCAAATTATACAAATGTCAGAAATGGAATCTCTCTCTGCACATCCTATCAAACATGTTTACTTCATCCAGGCTAGCCATCATCAATAAGCATCCTTAGCTCTGAGTATCCTGAATTAACATTTAGGTTTCAATAATAGTGTTAAAATATATTTCCTAAAGCAAATCCACACTGCTCTATGTATATTATTTTTTGAAGCATTGAGGGAAAGTTGACCATCAAAGTGCTCATAAAATTATAATCATGATTCAGAATTAATATTGTCCTAGAGTATCCATATAATTCTGTGCATTTTCCTTTCCTGGAGATCACCAAAATAGCAATATTCGTCAATATTTGATGTATCACAGTCATTTTGAGAATAACATTCATTAAAACTGCCATCTCTGGAAATGCTTACTGACCTGTGCATACAATTCTAGTTGAATGCTATCTGTACTTGGTGTCTTGTCTTAAGAAATCTGGTGTAGGTTGCCAGTAATTTCTTCTGCATAATAAATATCACAAACAGTCATCCCACACTTGGGTGTTCTGCTGGATATGAAAGTTATTATTTTCCTGTTCATTCTATTCATATTACTAGGAAATGCCTCTTAAATTAAGATTGAAAATCTTCCAATGGGTCATTTGTGTTGTTAGCACCATAGGATCTACTTATATATCATTCAGCTCACCCACCATCCTTTTTACCAGATTGGGTGATGATACAAAGCTGGGAGGTGTTATGGCCAAGAGTTGTTCTTAAAATAGTGAGTAGTGAAATCAGTTTGGCATTATACATTTTATCAGAAGAAAATCATTTCAGTATAATATTTGGGCAATTGCTTTCCTGTTTTGCTTCAAGACAAGGTGTGCAATAGCATTCTTTTAATGCACTGATCTTTATTAAGTGCAGTTCAGTGAGATCTGCCAACTGAGGCCAAACAAGCTTAGTATAAGCAAAAACTGAGCCATTTAAATGATTTAGTTAGGACATTTACATTACAGAAACAAATGGATAAATCCATCCATCTTTCTGAAGACAAGTTACAAGAAATAAAAATGCTTTCCTAGGAGCTCATAATATTAATGAAACAGTAAATATTTTTAACTTAACTCAAGAACTTACTCTGTGTTTTTAGAAACACCTGTCTACAGAAGTCAGTGGACCATTAACAATGAAGTACGTATTAAATGCACATTCTGTAAAATACTGAAAAGTACACTCAAGATCAACAATTATAAACTGGGAATCCTATACAACACCAAATCTACAGGCACAGATATTCCTTTATTTTGTAAACACAAACTCCCTGAACCACATAGTTAATACACCAAACAGGGGTGCAGCCATACTGGATCTGGTCCTCACTAATATGGGAGAGTGTTGCACATCCCTAGTGTAATGTCTTCCCTGGTAAGGTCAGACCAATAAATGGTCTGACCTTTAGAATAAAACCTGGACCCCAGCTAAATCTGGAATATTCAGGAACTACACTAAGGATAACCTCCTGCAATTAAGTGATAACCTGTCAAATTTTCAATCCCCCATTAACCTTGAGAATACTGCTGGCTATGAAAAACTGCTCACAGAAACCCTGTACAAGGTATGTTAATAGCTGCGTAGAGGCAGCTGTACCCACCAGGAAGAAGTACAGAACTAACTCAAAAAACAAGCCACCCTAGTGGAATCACAAAATCAGTAGACTGTATAACAGGAGGAAGAAAATCATGGTAAAAATTAGTAGGTGCAGCACCCAGCAGGATAAAAGCAGTCTCATCAAACTAAACAAACATCTCAGAAGACAAATAAAGTCTACCAAAGCCACATTTGAGGTGAATTTGACATCTCAGGCCAATAACAATTACAAGGCATTCTTTATCTATGTCCGCAACCTCAAAGGCAATACACAGTTGTGTGATGAGCTCATTGTAAATAGAGTCACCTATACTGAGCCAGAAGATATAAGAAATCTACTGGCTGATACCCCCTCAACCTTCCCTCAGGAAATATCATCAAATATGACTCCCTCACTATCACTAGGGAACAGGTCCTTAATGCTCTTTCTAAGGCCAAGATCACTCTATCAATGGACTCTGAGAATATCCCAGGATGCCTTCTGAATAGCATGAGACATGACCTATCAGGGTCTCTGGAACTGCTATTTAACTAATGCCTACAAACTAGGCTTCATGCGCCATGAATGGAGAACAGCAACAGTCATCCCTCTGCAAAGGTGGGCCATCTACAGACCCTGGAAACTACAGACTCATATGTCTCACTAGTCTTATATGTAAGGCCATGGAAAGAATTATCATGGAAATGATCAATAGAGATATAGTAAACCTCCAGACACTGGGCCCAACCCAGTTTGGTTTCATCAAGGGCAGATCATGCCTACTTAACCTGGTGGACTTCTTTGAGAAGGTCACCAAAGCAATGGATGAGGGAAAAATGGTTCACACTGCCTACCTTGACCTGGCCAAGGCATTTAACAGAATATCCCATGCAGGCATTATTGACAAACTCAAGAAGTTAGGTACAAACTCGTATGTCACCCAGTGCACAGCCAACTGGCTCACGGACAGGACCCAGGAAGATAGAATTGGGGAGTCTAGCTTTTCAAAGAGGCCAGCCACAAGTGGAGTCCCTCAGGGATCAGTCCTTGGACCACTCCTTTTTGGCATTTACTTAGTCAAGGCCAATGTCAGTGGTCTCTGGCTGACTAAATTTGCAGATGATAGCAAATTAGGAGCTGTAATTGAATCCCACACTGATGCAAATGTTCTCCAGGAGGGGCTGACACAGATAAACAGCTAGTGTCACAGCAATGGGCTAAAAATAAATCCCAAGAAATGCATAATCATATCCTTCACGAAGTAATCTACCCCATGGACAACACACACCTTAGAGTTGACCCAGTAGTTAGGGATTTAGGGAAACACATAGGGCATTGTCAGACCCCACTCTAATGGATTTCCTGCATATCTGCAAAACAAACAGCACCAGAATTACCCATTCTAAGGACTTAAACCTTGCATGTGATATTAATAGGACCTGCTGGAGAGATAGGTATGTATCCCAGAGATTACCCTATGGAACAGGCTCCCCATCCATGTGAAGCAGAGTTCCTCTGCAACCCAACTGAAGTGCAACCTGGACAATTTGATGGGGAACAGGAAATCCATTTCTGATTTGGCACCTATGTCTCTAATGGACACAGGCAACCTGTAAATGGTTCATCTCCCAGGCTCTAGCTTGTAAATATTTCATCTCCCAAGCCCCTGCTAACACTTATCAAGGGCATCAGAACTTGTCAGAGATTTGGGATGCATAGCTATGCTTAAAAAGGCCCTTGTGGTCGTTAACCTGGTAAACACCTATGAGTCTATGAACCTATTATGCAAAAACCCAGAGTGACAGTAGCATTTCATATAAATTCAACAAAGCATAGTCTGTAAAGAACCATTGAAGTGCAAATAGTTAAAGCCCAACTCATTTTAACAGAGGTTGAAATACATGATTTAAATCCTTGTTATTTTGGTAGAAAACATAAACAAAAAAAAAGAAAATTGAGCTAACAGGTTCCACATTCAGGACTTAACTAGACCCAATAGCTGTTATTTTTACACAGACTTCTAAGATAGGTTGTCAAAAATCTATCTAGTAGTAAAGATTCTCAGTCCCATCTAGCGAAAACATTGCAATTTACATCTGATGACTGCTCACTAAAAGTAAATTCTTAAACCAACATTAAGTAATAATTGCTATTTCAAGCTACATATTTAATGGAACACCACATTTCTATTGTAGGATATGGATGTTTTTTGTATGTAATTTCAATCTTATGTGGCCAAAATGCTACATATTACAATTTAAAGTTAATCACTGGGAATGGAAGTTATACCACAGCATCATCTCTGCCCCCAAGTCATAAGCATTACTACTACATCTTGATTCATGTCCTAAAGTAAACAAATCATGTTATATGACCAGCTAGGAGTCCATCTAAAAATAATGTTATCACAATTATTGCTACTGTTGTTATTATTATCATTACTAATAATAACAATATATATATATGGGTCTTGCACAGATGCTCGACTGCATCTTTCACTGAATCCCAAATTGGTGAGCATACTTGCACGAAAGTGCTGTTCACCGAAGCAGCACTTTCGCGTAAGTATGCTTGTTGTTCCGGTCATAGTATGGTGTGGTAAGGGAAAATTCTCTTTTCCCCACTGTAGTGCAACCTCAGAGTGAGAATATTAAAGTAGGGGGGTTTGGGGGGTGCAGGGGAGCTTGCCCCCCTGCATTTAAGTAGATTTTGTGTTTTTTTTAACATATTTTAATGAAAGTGCTTTTTTGATGAAAGTGCTTTTGTTAAAATGTGTTCAGTGGTAATGGATTCCTGCTTTTGAACTTTCAATCAAAAGTCCTAGATCTATATATATATATATATATATATATATATATATATATATATATATATTTTTTATTTTTTTATTTTTTTTGCAATAGAAGGCACACACGTGCACAAACACACACACACACACAGACACAGACACAGACACAGACACACACACACACACACACACACACACACACACACACACACACACACACACACACACACACACACACACACACCCATACAAGCTACTTTGCAAACTATGCAAGGCTGTCACAATTCGTATTTTCCCTTACTTTGACTCTCCTTCACTACCTTACTTGTATGCTATTCTAAACCTTAACCATGCCCTTGGCCCAACCACAACCCTGCATATTAAGTAAAGAAGAAAACTTTCCCTAACAGTACTACTAATAGAATATTTTCAAGTGCAATGCAATTTTAAACAGTCAGCCCTTGCACACATACACTCAGACCCACATTCATTTAAAATGCATAACCTTGAAAGAACATTATCACAGATGTGATTACATTTGTAATCACAAACAAAACATACCACAGTACTAAAACAAAACCATCAAATACCGCATCACAACAAATACCTCCCATACACACACACTCAGACCAAAACTGATAGTACAAACTTCCAGAATTTTACTTATAAATCTAATACATTTCCTTCATTTTTCATCACTACATTGAAACAATAAAAATGTCTGCCCAAGTCTTCAGGAAGCAAACTTCACTTACTTAAAAAACACATGCCTCCCTTCTACAAAAACACCAAATACTTACTTCACTGTGTGCCTCATACAGTCCTCAAAGTGGGGGCACTGCCACATTCACAGTAATTACATATAGCAACTCTATAGCCCCAGAAATAAGGAAAAAAAAAAACCTCCTGAATTACAGTTTAACTATAGCATAGTTCAGCTTTACCACCAATGATGATAAACTGAATTCCATTCTAGGATTAAGAATTAGTAGCATTAGACAAGGTCAGAAGGTATAGTGAGACAAGAAGAATGGAGTAAGAATACAGGGTCTGGATAAAGTACTTTGGTGGAGTCTGTACTGAGGGATGGAGAACAGTGGAAGAGGAAAGGTTTTATGGTCAGTAAGTTATTTAACATACTTAAGTTGTTGAGGAAGGTACCTGTAAGTGAAGAACTCCTAGCTGGGAGTTGAGCATGAGCACAACTATGAGTTTGTGAAAAGTCATTTCAGGTGATTTTTAAAGACATGGAGGTTATCAATTCATCTTAGTGTTATAGATATAGCTGCAGTTCAAGAAATCTCTGACTGTGCTGTTTGATTTGGATGTGGAGGAACTTTTCGCCTGAGTGTATGGTACAATTGGATGGCAACGCTGAATTAATTTTTTAGTGCAGGGCAATTGTCAGATTTGTAGATGAGATTGTAGGCAGTGACTAATTGAGAGAAGGTTAGGTGGTTTGATAATTGTGTCCTGTTTATTTATTTTAGGGATAAAGAAAAATGAGCTCTGTCTGGTAGATTAGCTGCTTTACTGTAGTGTTACTCTAGTTTGCTTATTTGTGAGATTTCTGGGTTGGTAAATATTGGGAGGCATAATGGAGAGTGCAGAGCAGATCGGTAGTGGCAATAGCTTTATGAGCTGTGGCTGAGAGGTACGTTTTTCCCTAGTGCAGGCTACCTAGTTTTGAAGACTTTTGTATTGCTTGCTTGTTTTATCTGTTGGTCAGACTTGAGCTGTTCATCAATTAGAATGCAGAATGGTTTGGCTTAAGGTACTATTTCTGTGATGATGGTGCTGGCTGATGTTATGCTGAAATGTAATTTTAGATAAGAAAGGTCTTTTGAGGTAAATAGAATTAATTTACTTTATGGGGATTTAAAATAAAGTGGGAGGTATCTAACCATCTTTCTATTGCAGAGAGATTCCTGAGTTTGGTGTTGTAGATCAGCAAAGTTTGAGGATGAGAAGAGAAGGCAGGGTTGTTCACATATTACACTGTGGTAGCATTGCTTGATACTAAATGAAGATATTGAAAAACAAAGGGCCATGTACTGAGCCTTGTGGGACACCAGTGGGTACCAGCAAAAAGGAAGAGAAATGAAGTTGTTATTTTACTGCCTGCATCCTATTAGTTAAGTAGCTATGGAGCCAATAGAGTGATGGGCTGCTGAGGCCACATGATTAGAGACGTAATAGCATTTGGTGTGATATGGTATCAAAGGTCTTGTAGAAACTGTAAAAGACTGAGGAGATCAGATTGCCTTCATTCCTATGGTGATTAGTAGTATTGGTGAAGCTTATTAATGCCGTGGTAATGCTGTTGTATGGGTGAAAGCCATTTTGTGTTGAGGAAAGGAGGTGCTTGTCAGGGAGATGATTAAGAATTTGATAATGAATACATTTTTCAAGGATTTTGGATAAGGGACAAATGGTGGCAATTGGTTTGTAGCTGGAGAGATATAGCTCTACCTTTGTGAAGGGGCAAAATAAAAGATTTTGTTCATATGCTTGGAACATAACTTTCACTGATGGATTTATTTACAATAATTGAGATGGGGTAGGCTAGGGCAACAGCTGCTGTCTTTATGTATTTTGCAGGTATGTATTGTCTGGTGCTAAAGAAGTAGATTTTAACTTAAAAAAAGTTGTTTTTTAATAATGGTTCAATGTTCATTGCACTAGGGAAGTTGTTAAAGTATGGTGGAATTTGAGGGGTTGAGATTTCATTACCTTTTTATTAGATAAGTTACAGAATGTAGAAAGTAAAGCTTGATCAGAGTAATAAACCTATCAATTTGATTTAAAGTGAGTAAACTTAGCTGGTTTGTCCTTGGTTAAGAAGAGATTTTACTGATGACCGTATTGGTTTGGGATTGCATTTTTGGTTTTCTGAAGTGTATTATAGTGTGTGTTTTTATCTGATCTTATTTGATGTTTTTCTAAGCTTCTGAGATGCTCATATTAACTGTAGTAACAGGTTAGTTTGAAATTCGTGACTTTGTCAGACTTTCCAAGACTTGTTTCTTTGCCTTATGGCTACGTTTGTTGTTCTCAATAGCCAGGGTGTGGGATGAGCTTTAATTCTTGTGGTTCTAAGACAGGCTTGTGCATTAATGGTGGTGAGAAAATACCGTTAAATTCAATTACAGCACCATCACAGTAGTTTTTTCAGGATGTTTCAGTTGTAAAGTTTTAGTGTATTTGAAAAGTTTTCATTTTGGAATGTTGAAGGATTTCTGATTTGATTGTAGTGGTGTTGCATTTGGACCTGGATATGATGCCTACTTACACTGACAGATGATCACTTAGGGAATAAGGGAGTGTGCCTAAGGAGCCAGTGTTATTTGTAGTAGAGGTAAATATCCAGTCATATAATTCCTTTTGGTGTTTTTGTTGTATCTGGTTGGCATTGTTATTAGCTGTGTAAAACCATAAAGATGTATGATATTTCAAGAATTTTTGGTATTTACAGATAGCCAATCAAAGTTTAGATTACCTAATAAGATTGCTCCATGGGGAATATTGGAGGAGTCCCTGGATTTCCTCAGTTGTAGATATTATGTTTTTTGGGGGGTGTACAAGGAAATATCTATTGTTTTGGAGGCATTTTATTGGAGTTAAGAAACAAGGATTTCTGCTTTGTAGAAAAGGGGATGGAGAGGGAATGAGGGCTTGTAAGGTATTTTAGTATAAGACAGCAATGCCTCTGTCATTTTTATTAATTCTGTCAGAACAGAGATTAATATAACCTGGAATAAAATTTCACTGACTTTAGTCTCTGGTTGCAACCAGGTTTATGTTGTGAAAAGAATGCCAGGGCAGTTGGTGGCCATCTAAGCTACTACTTTAGGTATTATAATTCATACACTTTGAACGATAATTTGGATTTGCAGGCCATATGAGGTTCGGAAGTCTGATAGTGTGATTTATTCATATTGGTTATTGGACTTGATTTTTTTTGTGTGTGTGGTACCTGGGTTGAAGTGAATATCTCCACTTAATTCTAAAGCAATGAAAAATATGGGTTAATGAAGAATATATTTTTTTACTTTGATTTTGAAGGCTGTTTTAAGGAACTAAGTGGATGTTTCAATAGTATACTTTAAACAAGTGTAAGTAGTTTCTATGGTACAAAGAGGGGGATATACAAACCTGGTAATTTTTGTGAATGAATGAGGGAACAGTGGACTTAGAATGATAGCCGAGGAGTAGGTCTGGTGATATAATGTGAAGTGGGCAAACAACAGAAGTGGAAACGTTATTAGCAAGATAATGGGCAATAAAGTATTGTGCCATTCAGTTAGTTAAAAAAATAATATGGGAGAATAAGGAGATATTTATTTTATTTGACATTTGTTTTACCAGGATAGTCTGTGCATATACTCATTTCCAGCAGGGGCTTTGGGAGAAAAGCTCCAGGTATAAAACATATTTCACATAGCAACACATATATTTACATTTGTAGCACTAAATACATAGAGACAATATTTAAAAGATTTGATACAGATATACTGGATGTAAGAGTCAAATATTTCCATCATTAAATAGCAATATACTAGTTGTGATAGAACAGAGTAAGTTCTTGACATGAGAGTCTAAGGTTGCTATAGACGTTTTTAGGTTCAGATGTACTAGTGATGACAGACAAGATGCACAGGTATTATTAGGACAGAATTGTATTGAATCCAGAGAAACAATAGGACCATGCATGATAAAGTTTGTTTAAATGTATATGAAAGAGAAATGGGGGATTGTAAGATAAGAGTTTCTGAGAATGTGCAATGCACAGGGAGATATTTAAATATGTGGATTTATTAGAGCTTAATATGAGGGTTAGGCATGAAGAAAATAGAGTGATTATAGCGATACTAAGAGAAATTTGATAGAAATGTTTACATGGATAAAAAGGGACAGGAAGTAATGTTAAGCGTGGAGCAGGATAGTACATGGTTATCTTGGTGTAAAACAAGTGGAGAGCCATTCTTTTGTGAAGTGGTCTTTTAGATATAATTCGAAGCACTGATAGTAGATAACTGGTCTAATGGTTGTAGGGAGGAACTGTAAGCTTTGACACTGGGGCAGCATGATCAACAAACCACAATACTTTACCAGAGATGGCCTGCACCTGTCGCTCCTGGTCCTGCTGATTTGTTTGGTTTATAGCTATTAAGTTGCCTTTGGTCATTTGATTACAGTAGATGACTGGAGGGATATTTTTCTAGAGCTCATTTAAAGCAGTGCAGGTGGTAAGACAGTTGGATTTTATATGCAGTGAGCAGCTTTGTATATTATAAGTAGCTGGGTCACTCTAGCCAGTTACGAGCTTTTAGTGAAGAACAATGACAGGTGGGGTACTGAGCACTAGCAGCAAATTTGGCAACTTTATTATAACATTGTTCACATTTCTGTATATTTGATTTTTCGAGATTTGTGAGAATGGGGCTCTATAGAGGAGAGGAAGAAGGAGATAAGTATTTGCTAGTGTGATTCTAGAGGTGGGGGTGGAAAAGTTTCTAGCTGTGTAGAGCAGACCTAATTTTTGATGTGTTTTTATGGCATTCTGCATGTGGCAGTCAAATTTAAGAGCAACGTCTATTGTCATCCCTAGAAGCTTGGTTTGCAAGGTTACTTCACTATTGGTGCTATTGAGGGAACATATTTTGAAGCTATTTTTTCATGGGATTTTCCTGTGGGGAAAATAATAATAGTTTGGTAATTTGGAAATAAGCATAAGTTGATCATTTTGTAATCATTTTTCTGTGTCACTGAAAGATTCCTAAGTAATTTGCTGTAAATGAGTTGAATCATTTGATGAGCACACAAGTGAGGAATCATTGGCATATTGTATAATGGAGGCATTTTGTATGCATGTAGAAGTGAATTAGTATGTGTATTAAACAGCAAGGGTCCAAGGAATGAGCCTTGCGGGAGACCTGTAGATAGTGGGAGAAAGGCATATACAGTGTTCTGTCATTTTACTGATTGGAATCTATTTTAGAAGCTCTGAAACCAGTTTAAGGTATTTGTTGCTAAGCCTAATGATGATGTTTCTGTTAGGAGTTTTGCATGGCTGACAGTATCAAAGATCTTTGACAGATCAATGAACAAGAAAGATATGAATTTGTCACTATCCCTGGCTTTCCTAACTGTTTCTATGCAAGTGAGTAGAGCTGTATTAGTACTATGGGATGGTCAGAAACCATGCTGGGTTGAGGTTAAAAGTTGTTCCTGTGTAAAATATTCACAGGATCATAGGATCATAGGAAATTACTAGGCTGTCGACCCGTAGGTCATATTTAGCATATCTGTTTCAACCCAATGTAGTACCATTGAAGTATTAGGCAACATACTGCCCATGTCCGGGAGGGTTGTGGGCACTATTCCCAGTAAGAATTTATGGTACCCCATCCACTCATCCAGGTTCTTCTAGAACAGTGTCATAGAGCTGCTCTGTTTCACATGAATTGGTAGCCTGTTCCAAAGATGGGGCAGTTGCTCAGACATAAATCTCTCCTTCCAGCAAGTCCTATTTAAGTAGCAGGCAAAATTTAAGTCCCTGGAATGGGTAGCCCTAGACCCATTTGATTTATGGATATGCAGTAAATTCATTAGGTTTGGGTCTTGGGTTGCTCTGTAAGCCAGGCATATGTCTCTCCTGAGAAGTCTATATGACATGGAGTATAGTGACAGGACTTTAGTCGGCCTGTGTAAGGCACATGCTAGAGACCCTTGATCTTCTTTGTTAGAAACCTATGAGGTCTCTCTAATTGCTGCAGATGCTTAGTATGGTACATACCAAATGGGGCATTATACTCAGTTATGGGCCAGATAAGTGCTGAGTATAGGGGTCTTATAATCTCTTTTGCTGTGGAGGAGATGCCTTTACTAATCAAGTGAGCTATGTGGAAAGCTTTCCTTACAATGGTAGACATGTGGTGGTCAAAGTTAAAGTCATGGTCAACCTGTGATCACAGGTCCCTTACCACTTCATGAGTACTAAGGGTATTGTTGTTGATTTGATAGTGTGAAGGGACATTGTTTGTGCTGAAGGGAATGATGATGCATTTCTTTGCATTCAAGTAGGAGACCATGACTAATACACTAGTTGTTGGTCTGTGTGAGACCCTCCTGGAGTATACTGACATCATCTGGGGATTAAGTGATTGCACCTAGTTTGCAGTCATCTGCAAACCTGATCAGCCACAACCCTTTAGTTTTGACCTGAACTTCTGAGAAGTATATACCAAACTGTAGGAGGCCTAGCACTGACCCCTATGGCACCCTGCTGGTAACAGGTCTGCCAGTTGATGTGGTCACCCACTTTGATAGTGTGTGTCTGGTTTGTGAGCCATTTGCAAGCCATCTTACAACAAAGGGGTTTATATTCAGTTTATCAGTAATGACTATACGTGGGATTGTGTCAGAAGCCTTTGCCAAGTCAAGGTATGCCATGTGCACAGATTTGCCCTCATCAAAGGTCTTGGTCACACTTTCAAAGAAATCCACCAGATTTAACAGGCAGGATCTGCCCTTCATGAAGCCGGATTGGGTAGGATCCAGGGTTTGGAGGTCACCTATGTCTTTTTTATGAGGTCCAAATGATATGTTCCATGGCCTTACAGATGAGGCTGGTCAGGCTTATGGGTCTGTAATTCCCTGGGTCTGCTGCTAGGCCACCACCTCTATGGAGGGAATAACTGCAGCTGATCTCCATTCCTCAGGAACAAAGCCTGTGGATAGGCTTGATTGAAAAGGGTACTTAATGGTGATGCTAGGTCATGTTTTAGCCTGTTTAGAAGACAGCCTGAGATGTCATCTAGTCCCATAGAGGCTGCGTTCTTTGCCTTAGACAGGGCTTTGGGGACCTACTCTTCAGATATGTAAGGTGGGGGGAGTTTGGCAGAGGGAATGTTATAACTTAGGAGGGGATAAGGGAGTGAAATTTTCACCAAACCTATCTGCTAGCAGGTTCGCTATCTCTATGTGGTCAGTGTGTGTGATACCATTGACCACCAGTTCTGCACATGCTTGGGTCCTACCCTTTAGGTTATGTACATAGCTGTAAAAGGCCTTATGGTTATCCTTGGCAGTACTTGCTAAGTTTCTCTCAAAGGAGCTCTTGGAGGATTTGACAAGTTGTCTTACTTGCCTGTTAAGGCTGAGGAGGGTGCTTTTACATTGCTGGGTCCTTGTCTTTGTTTTCTTGGACAGCAACATTTTGCATTTATTTTAGAGTTTGTTGATGCTGGAATTCCACCATGGCAGCTTGGTTTTACTTGGGGCTCTGGCTTTGATCCTATCTGGTACAGCAGAGTTTATACACTTATACAAGTGATTGTACAGGGCTTTAGTGTAAGCTTTAGCATAGTTACCACTTTCATCTTGAGGTGCGGCTTGGAATGCATTTATACCTTTACCTAGGATGGTATAGTTTGCCTTGGTGAAGTTTTTTAGTCTGATTTCACCCTTTGTGAGTTCTTGTGTTAGTGTTAGTTCAAAGGTGGCTGATTTGTGGCCAGTTTTAACTAATGAGGGTCCAACAGTTGTAGCAGTGCACCTGTTTGACATGTTGGTGAGGACCAGATCTAGAATGTTTGTTCCTCTTGTCATGGTATGGACAATTTGCTCCAGGGCATTTGAATTCACAAAGTCAAGGAATGTTTGTGGTACTGAGTATGGGCTAGAGTAGGTTTCCCAGTGGATGGTCGGATAATTGAAATCCCCCATAACCAGTGTGTTCAGTAAAATTTGGATTGTCTTCAGTTTGGTTAAGTAGGCTTCATGGGTGTCATGACTCATGGAGGAGGATCTATAACTGGCTAGGACTTGAATGGGGGTCTTACCCACTGTAACCTGGACTTGGAGTAACTCCGTGGAGTTGTCCAGTCTAACTAGATGGGAGGTGAATTTATCTGTAATATAGATTGAAACACTACCTCCTTTGGTTTTCACACTTTCATTTTACAGTCTAAAGGTATGGAAGGCATTGTAGCCTTGCAGGGCTGTGGTACTCTCTGAGGCCTTAAACCAGGTTTCTGTGACTGCACAGACATCTACATCTCCCAGTGATAGAAGTGCTTCCAGAGAGAGCAGTTTTTAGTTTAAGCTTCTAGCATTTAGCAGCATGACTCTTATTTTGTCCTGATTGGCTAATTTCATGGCAGTAATGTTGTTTTCAAGACCTTTCCTAAAAAGACACTATGGGGAGGCAAGAGCTTTTACCAGCAGTCGAAAGTCTAGGGGTTCCAGGTGCAAACTGTCTCTGACAAAGCAGTGAGGTTTGTCGGCCATGGCTTCCTAGGCAGACAGGAACTGGATCCCTTTGGAATGACACCAAAAACTAAGCCAATTATTGAAATCAGTCATTTTTTGTTTGGCATCATTCTAGGTGAGGGTAGTATGCTGCTCAAGGCTAGGGACATACCTGCCTGGGACACATACTCAGAGAGTTTGACCATGTCTCTCTTCCCATAGTTCAGTGAGGTACATCTCAGGTCATTCACACCAACATGAACTATGACAGATTGATAATGGTACTTGTTGCTGACAGACCTGAGTGCATGCGTGATTTGGTGAATTCTGGCACCAGACAGGCAGTTGACCGTGACTTTCTTCTTGTCCATCTAGGTGAGTGGGACATCTGTGTGTTTCACTAATCTGTCTCCAGTGATAAGAAAGCTTGGCTTTTGAGTGTTACACCTTAAGGGCTTGGTGGATGAGATTCTAGTGTTGCTATGAATTATGGGTGCTGTGGAGACTGTGTTAGCTGTACTAGACTTGTGTTTTGGAGGTCTCTGGTGTTTCAGTAAGTTTATTGAGAGAACCTCCACATATGTGGATTGACGTGATTGATGCGTACTATGTGTGTAATTAGTGGAATGTGTATGAGTAGTGGGACTATCTAAATATGTAGTGGTGGGTGAGTTGACAACCCTTTCCCTGTTATTGTTTTGAGTGAGAGAGAGCATGGATTCTAGATTCTTGGTGTAAATACATCTCTTGCACTCTGTATCAGACTGTGTTATTAGTACAGGGTTGTTTGTGTAATGAGGCAATTGCTACACTGCCTCAGGAGACCCAAGTCAACAAGGTTGGCAGCAAAAACAAGGATAGTCCAACTGTGCATAATGCTAGGTTGAAGACAGTTGTCACTAGGGGTGGCTTTCCAGAAATGATCATGAAGGAGCTCTTGAATGGATATTTCTGCTTGTGTTTTAAGGGAAAATTTGTTGAATTTAACTGTCCGGCTTTGGCGCACAATTGTGCGATGCTGCATGACATGCAACAAGCAGAAACCTGCTCAGATGCAGGGCCTAAATACCAGAAGCTAAATGTTGCTTATGAACAAATGTTTCTAGTATTTTTGAAAGTGGGGATAATATTGCTATAGGCCTGAAATTTGTGATATCAATTGAATTTCCACCTTTGTGGAGGGGAATGGTGTGTGACTTTTTCCAGAGTTTGGGTATATATGATCTGTTTATAAAAATAGAAATGGGGTAGGCTATACTATTATTTGCCATTTTTAGAAACTTCCTGGATAAGTTATCTGCAGAGGTATAGTACACTTTTAGTTTGCTTAGTAGATGTTTGATAGTGGCTGTAGGCACTGTATGAAGGGCGAATGCAGAAGAAGCTTGCAATTCTTTTGTCATGTCAAGCTGTGTAGAGTTAAAACCCTTTGAAATGGAAGCTATAATATTTATAAAACAGTTATTAAATTGTGCTGCTATATCTATTACAGTACTCTTTGGAGATGGGTTGAGGTTGCATTTTTGTCCAGGTTATAGTATTTTCTTGATATTTGACCAGAATTTTTGGGATTTATTTTCCTACTATTCTAGAAATGATTCTAGAACATCTTTTGTCAGAGGTTATTTTTTGCCTGACTGCATTATATTTTATAGTATTGAAAGATACGCTGCTATTTTGATTACTTTTGTTAATAATGTTTGCATGTAAACATGGCCGTTATTGGTTACTGAACCTCATTACAGTTTTCAGACAGGAAATGTGTGCATTTTGTTATAAGATACTTCTACTCTGTATGATATGCATAGAGGATTATGATTGGGTCTCTGATCATAACCATGTTATGTGTTTGAGGCATGGATGCAAGAAATTCACATTGAGAGTGAAACTTGAAAGGTGAATTTTGGCATCCATGTCAAGAACACCTACTCAATGATCAGGAATGGTGAGAGACGATGATAACTCTTTGTAGTGCAGGGAGTTTTTATTTACTTCACATGCTACCAGTTACAAAAGAAAAAAAAAGCTCAAAGTGTTTTACTGACTGTAAGGCATGTGCTGTTATCAACACCACAAATATTTTCATTCATCCGAGAATAGGGAAGACTTACAGATTTTTTGGTTATGCCAATTGTGGAAGCAAGAACATTGTTTATATTGCTACTTGCATTCTTTGCTCAGCTTTTTATGTCGGGAAAACAAACAGAAGGTTCAAAGAACGTATTTTTAAGCATCAATCTGAAATCAGGAACAAAGTGGAAACTAATGCCTTATATACACATATTAAGGACAATCCTACACATAATTTTAAATTTATGGTGATTTTTATGATTAAAGAGACCATGAGAGGAGGTGGTTTGTCTAACAAAATTGAGATTGGGGAAGCAAAGTGGATTATGAATCTTAAAGTGGACTGTTTCCCAGGACTAAATGGCTTTATTCCGTTAAAACCATTCCTTAAAAAACGGAGGCTAAGTGTAAAGAGTTAGTGTTATTTCTTGTTCAGATTTAATAATATGCCTCCAAGTGGAATTCTTTTAAGAATGGAGACTAAACTTAAAAGGTGTTATTTCAATTTAAATATGTTAAAAGAATTTGTCAAAGAATATTTTCATGACCAAAGTAAGAAATGTAATTTTTGCCATTTGTTATAAGGAATCCCTTCTTTGATATGAATTTAATATTAAATGCACTTATTTTCAGGAAAGCTCATTAAGAAAAATGGTCAACAATCAGGGATAGCTTTCAGTTTGCTGAATTGTATTTGGAAGAGTCTGATCATTTCGCACTTGACCTGAGGATTTTATGTTTTTGGTTCATAGTTTTAATTATGTCAGTGGAATTGAATAAAGCTATGTGTCTTCCAGTGAATGGAATTGAGCAATTCCACAGTATTTTGATAAAAGATTTTTTCTGCTTGGCAAATGATGGCCTAGGAAGGATGAACTGTCACTGAGTCTTTCCTTTATGCAAAGGTGATTGGAGGTATCCCGATCACGTAAGGGAATAGTACCGATGATACAACAAAGATATGTCATCATAGACTAGGAATGGAAGGGTTGACATCAGAAAGACGAATTATTATTGAGTGTTTTCGGTGAACTAAGCCATGATAGGCTAAGGATGGAGGGGTTGCACGTCTATGGACAATGCAATGAACCTTTAGGATTCGTTTCCAGTAAGTTGTAGAATTAGCATATTAGGCCTTGTTGGCCCAATTTATTACCTTTTGATTTGAGAACTCTTCTTAGCAGGAAGTTATTTTAAAGAAATGGATTGGTTGAAAAGGAGGTGTTCCAGTTTCCATAGATTGGATTGGTTGATGAAGGAAGATGGATTTGCGATTCTGTTTTTAATAGGTTTTTATACATCTTTTTAACTATTGAATGACGTTTCTGCTTTGATTAGATCGTGGCGCTTTAAATAAGCAATTTCAGGGCTTTTGATTTAGGATCTGAAGAAGGCATAATTGCCGAAAGTGCTTGTCTTGTTCCTGAAGTTTTGTTTGTCAAAATAAAGTTTTAGTTTTATCATTCTTTTATCAGTCATCTGTCTGTTGTGGATTACCCGCTCTTTGTTTTGGATTTACTGACTATGAAAGCCAGTAAAGCACATAACAAGTGCTGTTGCTCAGACAACATGTAAATTTAATTGCACAGAAAAGTCAAGGATAATTTTCAAATAGTGTTCTAATTCAATTACTTACAGACTGATGTCTGTAAAGGTCTGTGGCCAGCATATGAAGCAAGATAATCAGTGACAGTTGAAAGTGAAGGAACATTCCTTTCTTGAAGCCTGACTGAGCAGAGCTTAGTGGGTGAAAGTAACATTACAGTTGGTTTTCATGCTACTGAAGCACATTACAGGCTTTATCTGTATCTATGTTGTGTTTTTCGGCTTTTCCTGGTTAGGGGTTGCCACAGCGGAACTCCGGTCCGCTAATGATTGGTAGTTGATTTTTATGTGCCGAGTTACCAGACCTGATGCACGACCTTCAACGAAGGTATGCCCGTTCACGCATGTCTCCACGCAGAAGACGCTCTCGCTGAGAATCGAACCGGACTGCATCTTACTGTGAGGTGACAACACTACCGCAGCACCACCACCGCGGATACAATATTTTTTTCAGTTTTAGAGTGTACATATGGTACTCCATGTACTTCAACTGTATTTTTCAGACATTATTCGGTGATTATAGTCAGATTCACATCAGTGATGAATATGCAATAACAAATGTGAAGATATTGTTTGGTTATATATTTTTTATTCATTGCTGCAACTTTGGTTAGTTTAAAATGGAAGGAGTGTCTCCATACGGGTGATTAT
The DNA here is from genome assembly GCF_019279795.1 of Protopterus annectens. Classification (NCBI taxonomy): domain Eukaryota; kingdom Metazoa; phylum Chordata; order Ceratodontiformes; family Protopteridae; genus Protopterus; species Protopterus annectens. The sequence goes on along the minus strand of NC_056725.1, from coordinate 1,265,627,466 downwards.
ATCTTTTATAAAGGGATCAAATGTTTGTGGTTTAGATTTGCATTGACAAAGTCTCATTTAGGCAAAACCACAGTCTATGAACATTATTTTCATTCAACATTTTATTTCCATGCAATGTTCCAGTATAAGGTATTGGCTTTCTGTGTAATATCCATCTGTCTATCTATCTATATATAGATCTATTAAGTAAGACGGACAGACTCAAATGTCAATGTCCCTAATGTCAATAAAATTTGTCAACATGTTTAGGTGCAAGCAAAAATAAAGTAAAAAACCCTTGCATGAACAATCCCACTCTGGTGCAGTGTTAAGTAACATAAAATATTCCAATAAAAAAGTGATATGAAAGTGTAATGAATGGTATAAAAGGGAGACTTTAATAGCAGGAACATTAATCTGAATTTCTATTAAAGCAAAATAATTGACTACTAAAGAAAAACGATGAGCTAAAGAACAGAGAAAGAGGAAACAACTTAAGGATTTATGGTGTACAGAAAAATATAAAAGGACATAACATAACTGATCTTAAATTCATTTTAAACTTGTCAAATGGATTTTTGGATGGAATTGAAACAGCTCAGAGAACTTTGGTCAAACTATTTACTTCTTAATAGGGACCTCCAGGATTGATTATTGTAATATTTATTTTCCAGTTAGACAAGAAACTTGCACTGAGAACTGCATGGTCTATGGTTGCATATAAAACAAGGGGAAACATAATAAGATTTTACAGTGATTACTCTTCAAAAATAGTGGGAACATTTTTTTTTCTAAGCTTGTTTCCTGTCTTTCCTGTGGGTAGTCTAGTCTGGATACAGATTTGCTGTGTCCAGGACTATTTGTGGGCTTCTAAGCCCCCAAGCCTTTCTTTGTTGGAGGGAAGCCTTCTGGCTTACTTTTGTTTCTTAGAACTAGCCAGTTTTTTAGTTTCAGCACTCAAGTCTATTTCTTTGAGCTCAGCATTTGTTCAGAACTCATTGTAAGCACTAAATAAGCTGCAAATTACTACAGCACTCAACTTTCCTCACTGTCTAGAGGAAAACAGTTTCTAGTACTTAACAAATAAGCACCTATCCAGGCATGTCTAAGGGTGAGCTCCCAGTGTTTTCTCCTGTCTACCTGATGAATCTGGGCATCTTTGGGCAATGCAGCAATTGCCTCATGTACACTGATAACCCTCTCCTCCTACCACCCAACACTACAACCTGAGAGAGATGCACTTATATAGCCAAACTGGAAGCAAAGCTCTCTTCACGTAAGACTGGACTAGACAGTCAAGAGGAGAAGGTAAAAACTTGCACCACACCACACTCAGCACATAGTCCCTCAAAACCTACACCACCAAAACACACACATAGAAACACAAAACACACACCTACATTCACAGAGGCTCTTGCTAAAAACTGGCCCAAGCAACAGGGACCTCCAAAGTAGAAACACAAGCAACCTCCACCCCCAACACAACCCAAATGACACATAGCCCACAAACTCAGTGTGCCACTCAACCACAGCCCATAAGGCATAACAATGTACCCGACACTCTAGTCCCAGGTGACTCTATAGTCAGGCACACTGATGTTCCACTCACCAGGCTAAACAAGGAGAAAGTTACTGTCAGCTGACTTTTGGGTGCCAGGATCTGCCACATAACGCATGCACTCAGGTCACTCCACAACAAGTACAAATATGACTTTGTCATTGTCCATGTTGGTGTGAATGACCTGAGACATACCTCCCTGGACTACATGAAAAGGGACATGGAGGAGCTGTCCGATCTTGTAGCCCAGGCAGGTATGACCCTAGCCCTGAGTAGCATCCTGCCATCACCCAGAATGATACCACAGTACAAGGACAAAATGATTGACTTCAACAATTGGCTAAGCTTCTGGTGTCATTCTAAGGGGATTCAGTATCTGTCTGCCTGGGATGACATGATCAATAAACCACAATACTTTACCAGAGATGGCCTGCACCTGTGGCTCCTGGGATTCCGGATACTGGCTAAGGCTCTAGCCACCCCTATAGTGCCTTTTTTAGGCAAGGTTCAAATGGCAAATTCACCACCATAACAGGTACAAGCAAGAAGAATCTGAGGGTATTGCTACTCAATGCTAGAAGTCTAAACCTCAAAATGCACTTACTTGAGGCACTCCTTAAAATGGAGAACATCAACATCTGTGCAGAGACAGAGACCTGGTTCAAGGCTCTAGAGAGTACCCCTGCATTACCAGGCTATAATTCATACTACACCTTTTGGCCACCTAACTTGGACCAAAACACTAAAGGCCAAGTCCATATTCATTAAGGATATCCACACCTCCAGGCTAGTTGCTCAGCATAATGCATCCGAGATTATCCATGTGCAACTAACTCTGGGCAAGACCGCAATCCAAATTGTAGCTTGCTATAGATCCCCCACCATGCCCTAGGATTCCCACTCCTCATTTCTTGATATACTGGAAAATATTAGGGTACAACCTAACACCCTAATAATGGGCGATTTCAACTACCCCACCTTTAACTGGTAAAACTACTCATGTACCAACTCTTGTGCTCAACGTTTTCTGGAATTCATAAATTCCAATGCCTTGGATCAACTTATCCACACCACCACCAGGGGCAGCAATATCCTAGACCTGGTTATTACCAGCATGGGCAACTGGTGCTCCACACCAGAGGTCAATTCCTCGTTGGTCGGATCCAACCACAAGCTAATCACCCTAGACATACACATCCCTCCCCCACCCCCCATTAGGGAAACCACAGTAAAAAATTTCTCCAAAGCCAACTTCACACTTCTTAAGACAGAAGTGGCAAACTTCACTACAGCCATGCTGACGGACAATAGAGGTATGACTGCTGAATCCTACACAAATGCACTTTATAACCACTTACATGAGTGCATGGATCATGCAATCCCTAACAGGACCAAGATGCTATCATCCAAAAAAAGGAAGCCAATCTGGTGGTCCTCTGCCATAAACAAACTCTACAACAGAAGAAAGAAACTGTTGCAAAAAAGAGTAAAATCCCATGATTGGAGAAACTCCCTGGTCAGCCTCAGTAAGAAGTTGAGATCCCTCATAAAATCCTCCAAAGCTAGTTACGAAAACAAAATTACCACTGACTCTAAAGACAACCACAAAGCATTCTATAGCTATGTCAAGAATCTCAATGACAACACTCAGATCTGCTCTGGGTTACAGCACAATGGCACTATATATACAGAACCAACTGATATTGCCAACATCCTGACAGATAGGGTCAGTGCTAACTTTACCCCTTGTCATCCCCTAAAGGGCCCATCTCTATACCAGAAGAATGCAAAGTTCCTGTAATCATGGCTGCACAGGTAAAAAGCACACTATCCAAATCCAAGAACACAGCAACATCCCAGGCTGTGTTCTACATGAACTACAGAATGAACTGGCACCCCACCAAAGTACCATGTTCAATCATAGCCTCACCTCAGGTTATGTGCCCACTGAATGGTGCACAGTGATGGTTATCCCACTCCACAAAGGGGGAGCTACCACAGACCCCAGAATCTACCACCCCATTAGCCTAACGAGCCTGGTCTGCAAGGCTATGGAATGTATCATCATGGAACATATAAACAATGCCATTGGTAATCTCCAAACTCAGGACCTCACCCAGTTCGGGTTTGTAAAAGGCAGATCATGTCTCCTAAATCTGATAGACTTCTTTGAAAACCACACCAAAGCCATAGATGGGGGTAAGGTGGTTCACACAGCCTATCTAGATCTCGCCAAGACTTTCAACACCATCCCCCACTCTGGAATTATAGATAAACTCACTAAACTAGGTATAAATCTCTATGTCACAAGATGGGTTGCCAACTGGCTTACTGACAGAGCCCACACTGTGAAAGTAGCAGACACCAAATCCAACTTCAGACCAATGTCAAGTAGAGTACCACAGGGTCCAGTCCTGGGTCCTCTCCTGTTTGGTATTTACTTCTCTGAAGAACAGGCTAACACAGAAGGTCTTTGGCTAATGAAGTTTGCAGATGACTGTAAACTAGGAGCCATAATCAAAACTCCAAAAGATGTGGACATCCTACAAAAGGGCCTCGTGGAGACAGATGCCTGGTGTCAAAGCCATGGCCTCAAGCTCAGTGACAAAAAGTGCATTGTCATCCCTTTTGGTAAAAACTCTTTACCCATGAACTACCACATAGGTGGTAGTCTACGTAACACTGAAAGTGTGATAAGAGACCTTGGGACACAGGTGGACAGTAGTCTCTCCTTTGATAATCACATCGCCACAGTAGTCAGGAAATCCTTCTACGTGGCACACCTCATCACAAAAGGTTTCTCATCCAGGAAAAAGGAGGTCATTGTTCCCCTCTACTCGTCACTCATTAGACCCATTATAGAGTACAGTGCCCCTTTTGGTATGCACCTCACAAGACATCTACAACAACTGGAAAGGCCGCAGAAATACCTCATAAAGAGGATTACTGGCCTCAAACAGATGCCCTACACAGACCGTCTCAAAAAACTGCAGCATTACTCCGTCGTATATTGCCTACTCAGAGGCGATTTCTGCCTAATGCACAAAGCTGTGTCAAACCCAAAGCTTTTAGACATGCTCCACTTAAAGAAATCCCAATCCCTATGAGCTACACTCTCTAGGGACCTAAACTTTGTCACCACAATAAACAGAACATGCTGGAGGGATAGATTCCTGTCCAAGAGACTTCCCATACTCTGGAACAAACTACCTATCTATGTCAAACAGAGTTCCTCATTAGCACTCTTCAAGAAAAATCTTTATGATTGGATGGGAAATAGGAAATTCATCCCAGGGATCACTTCTGTGGCTCTGCTCGACAGGGGCACAGGAAAATTATTTTCTTGGGTGGCGAAAGCCAGGGTAAATTTTGGCTAGGCTTATATAGGCCCTAGGGCCAATAGCCTAGCACCTACCTATGAACCTATGAACCATTCCTAAAATAAATGAAAAAAATTTCATTAAAGTACACATATTATGTTTTCCACAAGGATTAAAAAATGTAATAGAGAGGACACAAATAATTAATACCCTGGAAGAAGATATGTAAAATCTACACCAAAAATTCTGAAGACAGCAGAAGAAACAAGAGTGAAATGTATATTTCCTGAAGAGATGGGATGAAAAAATGGATATAAATACATGACTGCTTCAAAGAAAAGGAAATAGAAATCACTGTCTTCTTTTTTTCCTCTTCTGTTATAAATGCTTATCTTGAAACATCGTATCTTTGTAAGCCAGCTGCAGCAAATCTCAAATTCAGTTATTACATTTCAAAAGAGAGTTGTAATGAACAGAAAGCACTTTTATTTTTATGTGAATTACATTTCTTACACAAAGAAGGTTATTCATTTAGAAAGGAGGTAAGCTACAATATTAGCATTATGTACTGAGTGGAGAAGAATGGAATAGGTTATTAAATAATCAAACAAATAATATATTACATTTTTAAAAATATGTTTAAGGTGAATTTCATTATTATAGTTTAAGGATATTAGAAGTACTGATAGTTATTTACTATTTTGCAGTCAAAATGAAGCTTGTTTTCATACACATTGTTTGGAAAGGAGGTATGGGAAAGACTTGATTTTTGATTAACTTTAATAAAATGAAATAGAAGTTTGGTGTTGCGCCATTATTCAAAATGTAGCAGTTAGCATCATTATATTAAATGGCTTATGACAGGATAATTTAAAATTTAAGAGAAAATATTTTTATAAGCAATTCCCATTCACAATGTGGTAGAGCTCATGAAACTTAGAATGTCCCTGAGCAGTGAGGCATGGAAACATTTTATAACCTATAGCTGCAGAGTACCAATTTCACGCAAATATGTTTCTTTCATTGTGAAATCACATAAGCAATGCTCTGTGGACAGCTATGAGAGATACAGCATTTCAGGGGAGGGAGAATAATAATTGTCAGGTGGACTGACCACAATGGTGGAATGTGTTGATGTGGGGAAAATGATATCTATCACAACTGAGTTGTAGTGATATGTATTTAAGGTTACATACTATAGCAAGGAGAAGAGTTTTAATAACAGTTTATGGGAAAGAAGATAGCGCATTTAGCAGAATTATGTGCATTTATTACTGCATCATCACTTAAGTTATTTGACACTTGGAAAATGGTGATGCAGTGACATAAAACATGATTCACTAATTAATTAAAATAACAAAGACATGAAAACATCAAGCATAACAAACAATATAGTATAGTCTAGTGAGTAATTTAATAACTAGAGTATGAAAATAAAAGATGGGAAATACTCAAGTGCAGTTATATCAATACATTAATTTTGTGTTTGAACATAATATTGTAAGGTTTAGTAAAGTCAAATGTTAGTTGGCATGCAGCATGATTACATGAGATGCATTATTATTTTATAACAGAGTTGATGCAAATAGGTGAAGTCACTTTTTTACTTTCCTGTTCTAATTAATAAAAGTATACAGCTAGTTCTTGATTTCTAAATCTGTCAACATCCTAGATATTAATAAATAATTATACATTTATCAGATGGAAGAACATAAGATGCTCTATTCAAATGTAAGTACACAATGTTTATAAAGTAAATCAGAGGGGGTTGTGAAGTTTTCACCTTAGATCTTAAACATTTTCTAGTTTTTAAGTTATATGAATTGGTTTGGTAATGTGTGCTAAATCTTGGAATAAGAAAGATTTAAAATATACTAGTCATTTTAAAGATTTACTTGTCAAATCTATGAGGGATAGATGAAGTATGCTGCTCAAACACTGATTATATTGCTGACAGTTTAAACAAGTGTTTTAAAAGACAGGCATACATTATAGTCATTCCACACAAATGGACTTTAAAAGACAACATGTATGTTTAGAGGTCACATGAAAGTATATCTAACATAATAAGAGGGTTCTAGCATAACCTTAAAATACAAATTGTATGTTCTGCCCCTGGGACTTACTAAATTGATATAGCCTGTCTCTTATTAATGCAGTGTTCTTCTCTACCTTTTATCATGAATCAAACTATGAGAGGTGGAGAAGCTAAGTATAGTTTATTTAGATTGTGAATGAAACGTGCCTGATTAATTAGTCTAACTCAGATCAGGAAGTTAATCTACCATGTGGGAGAGTAAACTTATATCATTCATTCTGGTACTATTATGCTTTTATCTATCATTATTATTATTATTATTATTATTATTATTATTATTATTATTATTATTATTATTATTTATTGTTATTGTTATTATTATTATTGTTATTATTATTATTATTGTTATTATTATTATTATTATTGTTATTATTATGACTATTATTATTGTTATTTTTATTATTGTTATTATTATTATTATTATTGTTATTATTATTATTATTGTTATTGTTATTATTGTTATTATTGTTATTGTTATTGTTATTGTTATTGTTATTATTATTATTATTATTATTATTATTATTATTATTACTATAGTGGTTGTCTAAAGTTCTTGCTTATTGAGATTTTTCTTTCTTTAGATTGCAAGGAGAAGCTAATGGAATCTTTGGTTGGATTTGAATATAAGTAATACATTGCTCACAGACACTGTGTCCAACAAACGTAAGATTAGTATTTTTATTTAAGAAATAAAGATGTCATGTCTTTGATTTACCATTAAGTATTAATAGCATAAATGGTGGTGTAAAAATAATTGCTGTTTAAATAGTTAGGGAAAAAATCAGATAATGTCCTTTTGCAAGAAACTCACATACTTCAGGATTAAATGCAGAAATAAAAAAAAAAAAACTTGGAGATGATTATAAACTCTTACTTTGATAACAAAAGGACATGTGCTATAATGTTATGACTGAAAAAGATTATTATACCCAAGAGCCTACATTCATATTCTGATTCAAGGGCCATAAACTCTCTGATTGCCATGGAATGTGTATTTGATCACAGGGATAGGAGCTAGAATAACTAAAGAAATATTAAAAAGAACAATTACCAATATGACAGGTAGATGAGTAGCAGGAGGTCATTTTAACATTATATTAGGAAGAGAGGACATGTGCATAGAAGACTCCAGGAATATTTGCTTCTGCAAAGGCATTAAAACATTGGACTGAGAGCTTAGCCCTGAAGGATTTAGTTGACTTGCTGATCTAGACAATTTGTGTTTTAATCATTATTCATTTGTTTTTGGTAAACGGAAGAGAACGGTCAGGGTTTACATTTCTCTGGATAACACAGTTGATAAGGTAGAGAAGGTTAAAGTTTTGCAACATGTAATTTCCTGATCTCACTGCAATAACTGATGATAATTGGTGACTTAGAAATACATTTCAAAAAATTTCCAGTATTCATAAAAACATCTGCTTGTATGACAAAATTACAAAGATTTCAAAGACTGATGAATTAAATGTCACACATGAGTTTTTATAATTAACAAACCATATAAAATAGTCTGACAAACAACAAGCGTCTTCGCAAAAACATGATAAAATTACCATAAAAATATTTTTTTATTCCAAAAATAAAAAGGCAGTAAGTGTTTTTATCCCAGCAGATCTCATCACACTGTGTAGTGAAACAGCAAACTTTATCAGATTCCTTTTACTAAAAATGTACAGCTGTATGTTTATTCACAGTGGCAAGTGCAATGTGCACCACTACATTACATTACTGTATTGTTACACCATTTAAAATGCAAAAAATACTCACTTACTTCTTCCTGGAGAAAAAAAGATCATGATTAGTAATGTTGAACTCCTTAATTATCTGAATAATTTTCATTTGCTCACCACTACTTAAATACATATCAATCAATTTATAGCTGGTCAGACTTGATACTGTATGCTCTTCTGAAGCTGATAGAACTTTACTAGCATTAACTATTAATTTATTTTTTATTTGAAAATTGAAGACAATATTTTACAACCATACCTCTCAACTGTCCAGATTTTGTCTCATATTTTTGGTGTATTCCTCATAAAATGTATGGTTTTCTGGTAAATCATTGAGGATTGAAGTCACTAAATAAGGGCATGCATTTGAGTTTCAGACTTCATATCCTTCAGAAAAATGCATGCAAACATAAAACCTTTTATTCTATCAACTTTATAAGTTTATAAGAGCAATACTTAATATTTGTCCCTATTTTCTGGCCTTTGTCCCCCATTATTTTAGGCTTTGCCAGATTTCTTGTGGTAAGAGGTTGAGATGTATGTTTCAATATGTAAGGGAGAAGCTAGTCTAGCATCTGTCATTCAAAACCCAAGATCTATCAGCAACTGTGATGTAGTTTAAGGAGATTAACACCAACGACAAATTCTACATATGGTAAGTAGGGCAAGTTGCAAAATAGTACGTCTCTTAATTTGGAAAACAGTAGTTCAACAATTTAGCCACTGGATATGGGACTGTGAAGCAGTTTAGGCTTTCTGTCCTGCAGTACAGAATTAATTGTAATAAGTAGCAGGATATAAACTACTCCTGTGTACAGTGTTTGGGAACTGATCCCTGTCCTTCGACCACACACACATACACACACACACACATACACACACACACACACACACACACACACACACACACACACACACACACACACACACACACACACACACACACACACACACACACACACACACACACACACACACACACACACACACACACACACACACACACACACACACACACACACACACACACACACACACACACACACACACACACACACACACACACACACACAATGACTTGGCAAAGCTTTCTGGAACAGAATTGTCTACTTTGTCTATTCAGGAAAGCAGCATTTAGTCAGCTGTCAAAGCCCCACCTAATTTCCCTGCTAAATTCCTTGTTTATTTATTTATTTATGTTTTCAGCAATGAGATACATTGTTAAGAACTGCGACAACTGCTATAGATTTTTAGTTAATTGAGACAGCACATCTCCTGAACAACAAAGCAGATGCTACAATTACAAGGTGAGCCATCTCATTCTTGGTGAATGTGCAGTTTTCATGTCACATGTGCATTTTATCATGGTTGTAAAATGCCATTCATGATTATTAGGCCCTCTGAATTTACATATTATATGTTTTATATATATATATATATATATATATATATATATATATATATATATATATATATATATATATATACCAGCAATAATGAGACTGTTTTCCACACTAAATGCTCTGGCTCATTTCAGTATGCTTTGTAATCTAATACTTG
>NC_056725.1:1265494721-1265612221 GCF_019279795.1 Protopterus annectens | reverse complement strand
ACTACAATAGACACATGGTGGTCAAAGTTAAGATTACAGTCTACTTGTGATCCCAGATCCCTTACCACTTGGTATTGCTTTTAATTTGATAGTGTGAAGGGACATTGTTTTTAATGAAAGGAATGATGATGCATTCTTTGAATTTAGTTTGAGACCGTGACTAAGACACCAGTCGTTGGTCTGTATAAGACCCTTCTGAAGTATACTGACATCATTTGGGGATCCAATAATTGCACCCAGTATACAGTCATCTGCAAACATGCAGTCATCCACAAATTTGGTCAGCCACAGCCCCTTAGTTTTGGCCTGAACTTCTAAAAAGTGTATAACAAACAATAGGGGGCCCACCACTGACCATTGTGGCACCCTGCTGGTGACAGGTCTGGTTGATATGGAGTTACCCACTCTGATAGTGTTTGACCAGCTTGTGAGCCGGTTGGCAACCCATCTTACAAACAAAGGGGTTTACATTCAGTTCACTAAGTTTATCGGTAATGCCTGAGTATGGGATTGTGTCGAAGGCCTTGGCCAAGTTGAGGTATGCTGTGTGCACAGATTTGCTCTTGTCAATGACCCTGGCCACATTTTTGAAGAACTTCACCAGGATAAACAGACAATATCTGCCCTTGACGAAGCTAAATTGGGTCGGATCCAAGGTTTGGAGGTTGCCTATGTTTTTATTTATGAGGTCCATGATAATACGTCCCATGGACTTACAGATGAAGCTAGTCAGACTTATGGTCCCAGGTCTGTTGCTAAACCACCTTTGTGGAGAAGAATAACTGCTGTTGTTCTCCATTCTGCAGGAACATAGCTCATGGTTAGGCTGTTATTAAACAGGGTAGTTAATGGGGATGCTGATTCATGTTTTAGTTTGTTTAGAAGACAGCCAGGAATGCCATCTAGTCCATTAGAGGCTGTGTTTTTTGCCTTAAGACAAGGCTTTAATGGAAAGCTCTTTGGATATGTAGGGTGGGGTGGGGGAGTTGGGGGCAAGGCATTTCACAGTGGTTGCATGGCAGATTGTGCCTGGCATATCATGCATTTCATGATGAAGAAACACATTTTTGATATAATATTGACTTACTGCAATAAGGGTGAACTTAGGGTGGGAGGAATTATACCTTTCAAACAACACAATGCAGAACTGCTTTTAGATTGAGGTTTATTACCAAAAGTATTGTGAGACCATGGAGCAGACTGCCGTTAGAGGTAAGAAAATGTAACTCACAAGAATTGTTTAAGAATCCTTTAGTTACTTGGTTTGGTTTGAATGTCTATTTTATGACCTCAAAGCTTGCAATATGATGTTTTTTGACCTTTATGAAGCTTATCAGAAACTAGCAAACTACAAACATTTTCTGTATGAACATGTTCCTTCACTCATGTTACATACAAGGGCCTGCATACCCATATGCCTGTTATTAAATCAGCACGGAGAGGATAGGAGAAAAGTACATATCTCTGTGTTACTCAACATAACAGTCTATATTAGAGGAAGGGGGGGGTCACTCTAGAAGTAAATCATAGTATTTGAGTTTACCCAGCTGAGAAGCTGCTGCAACTCAGCTATTTTTCCATTGTTAGTCTGTTCCTTTGTGAAGACCAGAGAAGGTCTGACACTGATATTTGTACTGAAATGTAGTTGTGCAATGCTCTCCTATAAGTACTGTGTTTCCATATGCCTACATTGGTTCTTCCAGGCAAGAATCATTGGCAGGGAAATAGATTTCTGCAACAGAAATTATGGAAGGCATATGTATTCTAATAAAAATCTACAAACTGCATTTTCAGTACTGATTAAAATAGCTACTACATTATCCAGAAAAGAGAAAGAGGGTGGGATGGGGTGGGTGGACAGAAAGTATTTTAGTGCTAGAGTGACCCTTTCTTGAAGACTTGGCGTTATGGTGAGTACCACACACAACAGCAGTATCTTGCTTTGGGATGATAATTGTAGCTGTAAACTGTAACATTTGAGACGATTATTAAGTAGAACATAGGTAACCCTTAGAGGTGGGCAGTTTTAGGACTTAGTAGAACAAGTGTGCTCAGACCTGCCTTACCTTTAAACTGAACAGCAGTCCTACAATGTTTACTGAATTTGTTGTCAGAAGTCTAAGTTGCTGCATTTGATATACTTTGAGCAGCAACGTGTATGATGTATGCTGCAAACAGAGCTACAACTCTTACAGAATGAGCCTGAAGAAGAACAGAAGTGTTATACACCATCATAACAATGTTCAGTAGTATAGGCCTGCCACCTCGGTAATGATTACTTAGCAAAACTCAGTCTCTCATGTTCTTTCATAAAGGAGAAAGAATTAATCAGACTTTGTGAGAGAATGAGTCCCTCACTTTTAATGTCGTAGCTCACTGTGAAATGCCTTCCAACTCTATTGTTAGTTTGGCAGTTGAACTGACTGGTGTGAGGAAACAGCAGATTCTCCTGCTGCCATAAAAGGATTAGAATTACTTACACCCTGTCCTTATGAAATACCTAACATGGAGGTTTGCACATTGGAATCTGCAGTTCACAAATTCTTTTTGCTGAAGTACCAAGAAATGGCAATTCCCTGAAAGGTACTTTTCCACTGACTCAGCAGATGCACTGGAAAGCAAAGTTTACTCTTTTACCCTAAACTGGAATCCAAGGAGGGTGATAATGGTCATGTTGGTAAAATGCAATCTCCTTAAAATAAAAGTTTGTTTTAACGGAGTAGCTGCAGAACCATAGGCAGGTTATCTAGCACTCTGTGTATATCAGCTCTGTGGTGCATGTAAAAAGTACATAGCAATATAGTACATACAGCTAGATAGGTAGGGGTTCTAATCTCAGCAATGGCAACTGTGTGTGTGTGTGTTTGTGTGTTTGTAGGTTAAACCATTTTGTCAGGCCCCAATGGCCTAATGGATAAGGCATTGGCCTCCTAAGCCAAGGATTGTGGGTTCTAGTTCCATCTGGTGTGATCAAGGTGCAGGGTTTGATTCTCACATTGGGCTCCTGGCTAGGCTTATAATGGCCCACAAAGGCAGCTAGCCTAGTTCTAACCTATGAACCTGCTCAGATGCTTGATTTGGCATTTCCCTCAAGTCCTAACAAACATTAACTCTGAGAAAAAAATCGTCTTAAAAAAAAGTTATTTCATCTGTAGTGTAACAAACTGCTTGATACTACAAATTTATGTACATTTACGGTACAACACATCTGCATTCTTTCTGAATGCTGGTATTGTATTACTGCACAATTGGCATCTGCTGATCATGTCACCTAAAATCTTCTACTCAGAGCAGCTCTCCCCATTGCTGCACCCTAGCTACTCCTCTGATTAGCTAGAACATGAGGAAGTGCAGGAATAAAAGCTGATATTACAGAAATATGCAACTTGACTTGTTTGAAGTTAAACATTGACATTTCTGTTTAGAAGTCAAATTGTAAGTACCTCAAATGTCTACCCTGAATCACAGTAGGTCAAAGTGAAATGTGTCATATATTACATTTCCTAAAGATGGGGTATGTGAAGGTGGATGGAATCTTGAGTTGTTGGTTGACTCGTCATGATGGTGTGACCTACCTGATGCAAGTGATTCGACAGACACTGTCTTACAGTACTGCAGGAACAGAACTTCAAAGGAGCTTCCGTTATGTGTAGATGACTGCTGATGTGGACTATATGAGATCTGTTGCGTCTGCTCCTCCCTGTTATTTCCACTACCTTTTTGAGAAGCACCTGTAGTGCCATGTGATATGCTTCCACATGTCCGGACAGTGCCGCATCCTCTGCTCCTTCCAGAACTTACTTTGTTTGAGTCTGGTAAGTCCTCACTAGTGTACAAATGGTAGTAGCCATGCTTGGCATGATACTATATTATGTATCATATGAACATGGCATTATCACAACTCTCTGCTATTTCCTTATAGTGCTGCAAATCCGCACATACACCCTGCAGTACACTGACCATTTCTAGTTAACACTGTCTGTGCAGTGAGGCTTAACAACATCACAACACATTTGCTGCTTGGCATGCAATTCTTTACACGTTTCTTGGAATAACTGTGACATAAGTCTGTGCCTTGCTCGTTGCTGTGGGGACTGTTACCTTTGAATTTCTGCTATCATTCAGAGGGTGTTTCTGTGAGTTTCATGATAATGGCATAGAGGTGCATGGGTTTGTCTCATGATACTCATGATGTATTAAAGAGCCATTTAACTGACTGTACCTGATCTGAGAGGTAACTAGCAAACCAGGGGATGGATGAAGGGGACAGATTAAGTTCAGAGAGTTTAGTCAGAAGCAGAGGGTGGGACATTGTGTTGAACGCTTTAGAAAGGTCAAGGAATAGGGTGGAAATGAGTTTGCTGTTGTCCCTAGCTTGGGATATAGTGTTAGTGAAGGATATAAGAGCAGTGGAGGTGCTGTGTTTTGGACAAAAGCCATGTTGTGTGGGGGTGAGTAGGTTTTCTTGTAGGACATAGTGTAGGATTTGCTTATGAACACATTTCTCTAAGATTTTAGCAAGAGGTGAAAGGCAATGGGTCTAAAGATGGCAAGGTCAGAAGAGTTACCACCCTTGTGAATGGGTATGGTGTAAAACTTTTTTTTCCAAAAGGTGGGGATTCTAGATTCAGTCAGTGAGCAGTTAATGAGACTGGAGATAGGAAGTGCTAGTGAGTTTGTAGCCATTCGGAGAAAGAGTGGATGTAGATTATCCACGGAGGGAGAGCAGGGTTTTAGCTTGCTAAGCAAGATTTAATATAGTTGGTAGATACAGTTTTCAGTGAGAAAGCAGGAGAGGGATTGGGGATGTTGATGGGTCTGGGGTGATGATAATAGTACAGGACTTTGATTGTGGTGATAGTTTGCTGATGGTTCAACGAAGTAGGATTTGAAATTTGATGTGGTTTCTTGAGGAGTGTTGTTTGGACCTGGATTGGGGGAAGTGGGGTTACCTGCATGCAGAATTTAGTTATTGGAGTTCCAAAATTTCTTTGACTTTGTTGATAGAGTGGATGGTGGATTGCTGTAGAAGTTTTTCTTGTCATTAGTGATGTGTTTCTTTGTTAGGTTATGTAGTTCTTTGTAGTGTTGGAGGTAGGTGGGAAGTTTTGTTTTGGACCAGATTGTCCAAGATTTATCTCTTCTGAACATTAGCGTATGAATGGTTTGAGTAAGGCAGGTAGATAAAAGGGATTTGACTCTGTGCGCAGGGGGGCAAGGGTGTTGAGAATGTTGAGAAATATAGAATTAAATTCAAGTACAGCATCATCAAGAGGTAAATGATTGAGGTAGCACCAGTTGATAGTTGAGAGATGGTTATTAAAGATGTCTGATTGAAAGTTGGTGAGTTTGTGACACTCTGTGTACCTATCAGGATGGTTAAAATGAGAGAATCTGCAAACGTTGACAGGGCAATGATCACTGAGAGAGTCAGGGAGAGCTCCGGGGAGTGATATTTTTGTGGATTTGAGGCAAGTATCCGGTCCAAGATCGAAGTAGACTTAATAGGTTTGCTAGTGTATGTAAGAGTGGAGTTGGGAGAAGCCATATAGATTAATGATGCTGATGTTTACATCTCCCAGGATAATGGCCTTATTAAGGGAGTGTTGTGAAATCCAGGAAAGAGTATTCTCTAGTATGGGAATATTATCTCCTGGGGGTATGCAGATGTTGGAGTTAGTGAATGAGTTGTGGTTCTTGATTTTACAACTGGTAAGTAGTAATTCTGCAGAAGATTCTAAGGGGGTGGGCATAGACATGCGGGTTACAGTTAGATGATTGGAAAACATGATGGCAACTCCCTCCCCCTTTTTCTTGGTCCAGTCCTTACATAGGATGTTATAGCTTGGGGGTAGGAAGTCTTTGTCAGGGATCTAGTGTTTAAGCCAAGTTTCAGTGAGTGTGATGATATCAGGAGAGTATTGGTCAATCCAGGCATGGAATTCACTAACCGTAGATCAATATGTATGTATGCCTTTAAGAAGCTTTCCATAGGCTTGCACAAGTGCATAAATACTGAGCACATGCAAGCCTGGCAGCCATTTTGTAGTAATCTGTTGAGATGTAAGCATGTATGTCTGTGTAGTCTGTCAGTTAATCAGTTTATTTATATTTTGTTATGCTGCTGTCCATCCTGATGTGTTTCTATGTAATAAAGCATATAAATGAATGACTCCACTTGTTCGTCATCTATACTAGAGAAGGAAGTGTGACATGGTGGCAGAATGGGATCCAGATTATCCAGGTTCGAGACTGAGGGTCACTCAGTTAAGATTGGATGAATATATGGAGTGAATCATCCTTACTGCATGTATAACTCACAAAACAGGTCAGAAATGTATTTTCAAACTTTGGAATTCCCTTAAGATCCAACTTCAGAAGGTGGGTTACCAGAGTACAACGTTATCATGGAAATTTATGATTCTGCATATTTCCCCGAGAGAGATCCCTAAATCACAAATTATTATATATATTAATATTTTTCTATTAATGAAGCTTTATATAGCTTCAAATTGGTTAGACCCATCTAAAACTTCATGGCAGAACTTTAGAGTTCTAGCGACAAAACACATATTGGCTCATAAATTACTATTAAACCCACAAAATAAAAATGTTAATAATCCAAAAATTTGGGAACAGATTTTTAATATTATACTAGCATAGTATTTCCAACTTGGAAATATTAATAATTATTTATGTGTGTGGAGAGAATTTAGTAATCAACTGTCTATTACTTGCATTTATTCTTATGCTTTTTTATATTTAACTGTATTACATGGAAGCATTCTTGTAAATATTGTATATAGAGTGTGGTTATTAGTGATATTAGTTAATGCTTGATTTGAGAATATTTGTTATTTTTGTTCTTACTTGTGTTTGAAAATAATATAACAATAAAGATTTATTATGGAAAAAAAAAAGAAATGAATTTCATGTATTAAAACTTGCTCAAATGATTTCTTATTCACAAAATATGAAATGAAGCATTCAGAATGCTCTAAACAAATTTCTAAGTAACAGAAATATCCAAAACTGCAACATATTAATAGAAATAGTTGAAATAACTATAGAAAATGTTTGAAATAAAGTCCACATTGCATAAAAGATATAAAATAAGGGAAACTACAGCATTATTTTGCTAAGCACTACTTTTTCACATTAATCAAAGCTATTTGAGTTGCCTGAAGCGTATGACGTGTTTGCATGTTTGTGCAGTATTAAAGAACAGTTATTTTGCAAAATACAGCCATTTCAAAGCATATTTTGTGAAGTACAGTATACCAAAGAGTTTATTGTGCATTTGAATGTCATTACAGGCACACATAGCAGCTTGTTTGTATATCATTCCAAGGGCCATATTACTGCAGTGTATTTGGGCATAATTTGTTGGCATGGCAGACGGATTTCAGAAATCAGGTCCACTTGTGTTTGACAATAATATTGCAGAGAATTGGAGAGTGTTTGAACAAGAGTATGATATTTCATACAGACTGCATTTTCTGATAAAGATGATCATACAAAGGCATTTATGTTGCTAAATTTAGCTGGGTCAGAGGCCATACGCAGGGAATGTTCATTTGTGTATGCACCTGCCATATTTGCAGGAGAGGGGGAAAACTATCATATAGTTGTATTGACTGAGTCAAGGGAAGACCTGAGTGCTAAAAACAAACATTTAGAGAAATGTGTAACTCCCAAATGAATATTACAATGGAAAGGCACTTATTTTACACAAGGGATCAAAAGTGTGGTGCAACCTTTGCAATATATATAACTGAACTTGAGAGACAAAGTTAAAATGTGCAGATTTGGTTATTTAAGTGATGAGTTGATAAAAGACAGACGTGTGTGGTATTAAAGATGATGCTGTAAGAAAGATTTTGCTTTCTGACAGTGATATAACTTTGAATGAGGCCATTGAGATTTGTCAGCTATATAAGCTTACAGAAAAGCACACAAATATGCTTACAAATGGAGATGCATGTTTCCAGTAACTTCTAAGACCAATGTTGCTAATATGCAGCACGTGGTTTAAAGCAACAGGTCCAAGCACATGACAGCAAGTGTAACCCCCTGCAAACATCCCTGGGAAACTCCATAGCTTTCTAGCAAATTCCAGCGTACGCACAGTCTCAGTAAAATGAGTCAGCAAACTCAAAGATTGGGCCCCCACCCAGTTTTATTGCTGTCATAACTGTGGTGGAAATCCTGAGCCTAAAAGAGAAAAATGTTTAGCTTTTGGTCAGCAATGTCACAAATGCAATCAGTGGAATCACTTCAAAAGGTTTTGTTAATCAAAAGGGACACATTATTTTATAAAGGGGAACATTCCAATAAAGAAGTTGATCAATTAGAAAATGACTCTACTTTTTTATGTTGATGGTGTGTTTTATGAAGCAGTCAATGCAGTAAATTTATGGGAGGGAACAAAGTATTTTGTACAGTTCAGATAAAAGGTCTTCCATAGAGCACAAAGTTGACACAGGCTCAAAGTGCAATGTTATATCTGCAGAAACATTTGCTAGCGTATGTGCTGGTGAGAAGCCTGATTTGGCAAAATGTGTGAAGCTTGTTGCTTATGGTGGTGAAGAAATTCAGACTGAAGGCTCAGTGGTGCTTTCATGTTACTCTGCTGGGAGAAGCTACAACTTGTTTTATCTAGTCAAAAGGCACATACAGTCATTATTAGGGCTTAGAGACAGTCTGAAGATGAGACTGCTTTAATTTAATAAGGGAGTCAATCATGTTAGCTTAAAAGACCACCATTCTAATTTCACCCAGTATATTTTCTCTACCAATGTTGATCTTTTCAAAGACAAACTAGGCAAGCTTCCAGTTGTGTACTCCATGACGTTAGATACAGAGGTCAGCCCATTTGGCAGGCCAGCCTGGAAAGTTCCAGTAGCTATGCAGAATAGAGTCAAAGCCGAGCTAGATAAAATGATGTAACAGGGTGTGATTTGTCCAGTTGAAGAATAGACTGAATGGGCATCTTCTGTGGTGGTAGCACATAAGAAAAGTTCAGATGATATCAGAATATGCATTGATCCACAAGATTTGAACAAAGCATTGAAAATACATCATCATTCAATGCACACAGTTGAAGAAGTTGCAGCTCTGATGCCAAATGCCACTGTTTTTTTCTGTCTTAGATGCAAAGAGTTCATTTTGGCAAATTTTGCTTGACAGGAAATCCTCAGTGCTAACTACGTTCAGTACTCCATATGGCAGGTACAGATTCAGTGTGTGTGCAAGAGTGAAAAGAGACAATCAGCTTAGAAAATGGCCAGGTAGAGAGGGGATATTATCTTAAGTTAGAGAGCAGAGAGAGAAGAAGAAAAAGACTTTGCAAGAAGAGAACGCTGTCACTTAGAAAGGGTGTCATGGAAGGGGTTGTAGACAGGTGAAGGAGGTGAGAGTGTAAGCAGAGAGAAACCCAAGATGGATTTAGGACTGTTTTGTTAATAGGACAGGAGTAAGAGGAGAGGAGAAGAATAGATTAATTGGGGAATGGTACCAAATAAGAGCACAAAGGCAGGCAGAAGGAAGGGTCAGGGAACTAGACTGCAGAGGCAGATGAAGGGAGGGGGCTGGAACAAGTTGCGGTTGGGGTGAAAGAGATAGAGGGTGGGTAATGTGCAGAAACAGCTTCAGGGAGGTCAAAAAAGTAATAACAAGAAGTAGGGAGTTAGCACATTACATACAATAATAGCACAGGGGTAACGTGTAGGTAGAGGTCTTCAGCTGGAAGCTGTCTTCCCGTGTGTCTTGGAGTAGAAGTTTATTTATAGCGGTGCAAGTGGTACCTAAGAAAATGTATGTGTAGGTAAAAATGGGTTTGAGTAAGAAAGGCAATAAATGGGCTTTTCTCCCTGTGAGTTTCATGATACTGGCATAGAGGTGCATGGGTTTTTCCCACTGTGGGTTTGGTAATAATGACTTAAGAAAAGGTATTCAAAATAATAGGTGTGGATCCAACCTTACTTGTGAAGAAAGAAAGATGCTGGATGAGATTAGATGTAATAAAAAATTGAGGGTGATGAAGCCTGATAAAGATGAGGGAATAGTTTTGATGGATACCATATTATATCAAAATGATGGATATTTTAAGGGATAGTAGTAAATATACAAGAATGTCAAAAAATGAGATTAATGTTGCTTATAAAATGATAGATCTAGCTTTAAAAGATTTATTAAATGATGGATTTATAAATTTTGACACTTAATTATTTAATGAATGAAAGACCTAAAGTTCCCTCAATTTTCAGTATACCAAAAATACATAAAGACATTATGAAACCACCTTTAAGACCAACAGTACCTGCAAAGGGTTTAAAACTGCCCCTTTGGCCAAATATTTAGACTACAAGTTGAAGAGATTATGGATGGGTGACAGTGAAATTTTGAAAGACTCATGGGACTTCTTGAATTATTTGATGAGGATATTATTTACGTCACTATAGACACTGTTGATTTGTTCACTGTCATACCCCATGACAAAGGGTTAGAATGGTTTCAAGAAACATTGGTTCAGAGAGGGGGTATTACCAACAATGAGTTTTGTACATGTCCAGAACATATAGAATTGGTATTGAAAAATAATTATGTTTTTTTTTGAAGGTGAGTTTTTTCAACAGTTGAAAGGTGTAGCAATGGGAGCCTGTTGTGCCACCACTTATGCAAATTTTGTATTACCCATATGGGAACAAAAGTTTGTACTCAACTCCAGATATGTTTCTTGCTGGAGGTTGTACAAAAGGTACCTGGACGATATTTGTTTATTTTTGGGTAGACACAGAAGACAAACTAAGAGAATTTATAGATTAAATTGCTTACACTACAGATTTTCTGAAATTTACTTATAATATTAGTTATGAAAGAACAAATTATTTAGCTGTAACCATCCATAAACTCAATGGTGAGTTTAAATCTACTGTGTATCAGAAATAAACTTTCTCTAATTCTTATTTATATTTTACAAATGCCTGCCCATTTTTATTTTATTCTGAAGAGCATAATTTTTTGTAGCCTGTGCTGGTGTGTTTCAGTTTCTGCACAGACATTTGCTTTGTTTTTGAAACCACCTTTGGCAGTCACAGAAGAGTTTCTTTTTCTTGTTACACCAATAAAGAAGTACTGTCAAAGGGCAATACGTCAGGGAAAGCAGGATGACCTTTGATGATGCAGATTTTGGAATTGCATGTAACTTAATAGAATGTATATTTAGGGAAAGGGGGTACCCCCAAAAGATCATCAATGAGGTCAAAAATGAAGTACTGAAAGGCAGAAATGACAAATGTTTTACCCCTCTTAGGAACAGACATTATGAGATTAAGGACAACAACTGAAAGGAACATTGTGAGCAGGATGATGCTTGCAAGAGGGTTTTTGTGACAAATTATATTGGTGATGCTCATGTGATTAAAATATTGTTGAAAGAGAATGGGAGAGGTTTGATTTAGTTCATGTTTTTGGAAAACCTCAAAGTTATTTTTTAGGGAAGGACAAAATATAAAGGCCTTATTAGAACACAAGGGTTATCAGGTTAATAATAATAATAAAAGAAAAGGGACTTTTAAATGTGGTGCCTGTACTCAGTGTTCATATGTTAGTCATAAGGAAAAGGTGTACATCAAGAGAAGAATAAATATACTGAGAGTGCAGAATAACATATGTGTTGTACCTTTAAGAAGCATTTCTAAGACCTGAACATGCCTGTATAAATAACAGGCATGAGCTAACTTCAGTGCCATTTTGTGAGTACAGCCAGAGTGTGAACACCTATGCATGAGACTAGTTTGTATATATGTTTATGTTTGTATATAATGACGCTGCTTGAACAGAACCTACAATGTTCGTCCACTTCATCCTGACTAGACAAGTGACATGGTGTCAGAACTGGGATTCCAGAGACTGATTTTCAGAGCTATGAGGTGCAGAATTAACAGTGAAGGTAAGCTAAGTGCACCAAATGCAAAAAAGGGCCAGAAACAAACTAAAGGTAATGAAAACTTGCAAAAATGATTTATTTTATAAAAAAAAATAAAACAGAGCATTTCAAGGGCACAAAACACATTGCTACGCAAACAAATAGCATGAAAACATTTATTAAATATACGAGAAGCATAAAAAGTTTATTAATAAAATGAAATGTTTGAAATTAAGATATTTGATAAAAATGAGCCTCAGAAAAGCAAATAAAGGGTTCGGAATTACCTCAGAATTGCAAAACGAACATGTATAAAATAAAAAGAGAATGTTTAGAGTTAAAACGAGCACAAGAAAATATAATGGACATGAAAAGAGATCAAATGAGCAAAATGAATACAACAAAGGGCAAAAAAGGCATGCTGAGTATAAATAAAGTAAGGCGACTGCATGTTTTTTGGCAAATTACTCTGTTTTGGCATAAACTACTACTCCACATTGATGGTGCTCTGAATAGTATAACTAGAGTTATTCAAAATATCTCAAAGTGTGCAAAAGTGCTTACAGTGTGTATTTACTACTGTGCATTTATTCAGAGAAGTTTGTTGTGTGCAAAGTGACACTATTTCATAGAGTGCAGTCAAATACAGCCATTTCAAAAAGTTTCTTGTGCTGGGTTTGTCTCTTCACAGACTGCTGCCATTACAAAGTGTTTCTTGCACTATACAGAGCTGGTTAGCAAAGTATGGCCATTTTGGGGAAATGTCAGTGTGTTGCGTACTGTTTATTTGCAAAGTGCAATTCTTTTTAAATGTGTCTCACTCCAAGCTTCTTCCACCCAGTTTATTCATACAGTGCAGTTATTTGAAATGTTTCTTAAAATGTTGATAAGTGACTATAACAGTACAGTGATTTCAAGAGTATTACAGTGCCCAGGAAATGTATTTTGCAAAGTTTAGTTATACAGAGGCTTGTTGTGCTATTGGGAGTAGTTACAAGTACTGGCATAAATTTCAGGCATATGTATGTGTGTGTGTTCGTGCATGCTGGCAAAAGTCTTCAGTAAGATGTATTAATATGGCAGAAGGTTTTCATAAGCCACTACCACTTGTATTTGATCAGAATATTACAGAGAATTGGAGAATATTTGAGCCAAAGTATAACAGTCATGCAAGCAGCTTATTCTGATAAAGATGCATGCACCAGGACATTTTGCTAAATCTAGCAGGGTCAGAGGCATAGAAAAAGAGGGTTCATTTGTATATGTACTAGCAGTATTTTAAGGTGAAGGGGCAGATTGTCATATTGTTGTACAGGCATAATCAAGGGAAAACCCCGAGTGTTTGAAGCACACATTTACAGAAATGTGCAAACCCCAGACCAATGTTACATTAGAGAGGCATTTGTTTTATACAAGAGAACAAAATCAAGGAGAAACTTTTGCAGCTTTTATTATTGACCTAAGAAACAATGCTAAAATTCCTAAGTTTGGTGACTTGAAAGATGGGGCAATAAGGGACAGGCTCGTGTGTGGTATTAATAATGCTGCTTTGAGAAAGATTTTGCTTTTTGAGTGATTTAATTCTGAGCAAAGGTATTGAGCTTATCAAATTCATGAAGTTACAGAAAGGCACACAGATATGCTTGCAAGTGATAAGAGCATAGTTTTGGCAGGCTTCAGAGCAAATGTAGACAGCATGCTACATGTGGCAGGCAGAAACAGGCCTAAGCATGTAGCAGCTGCAGTCCCTGTAGGTGTGGCAAGGAAAACATGCAATCTTCCAGCAAGTTCTAAGACTAGTTCAGTTAAAGGAACATGCTCAGTGCCATACACGAGTGAATCAGCAAAACCCAAGACAAGCTTTATTGTTAACTGTCGCAATTGTGGTGACAACCAAGAGTCTAAAATGGAAAGGTGCATAGCATTTGGTCAGCAATGCCATAAATGTAAGAAATGGAACCATTTTCAAAAATTTTGAAATCAATACTGTTATAAAAAAGGGTAATTTGAAAAAGCAAATTGATTGTGTTTAACTGCAACAGTCTGCTTTCTATGTAGATGGTGTATCAGTGACTGGTGAAATGATCGATGAAATAGATTTATTGGCAAAGAATGAAGTGTTTTGTACTGTTCAGATCAATGGTAAATCTACTGAGCTCAAAGCAGACACTGGTTCAAAGTGTAATGCTATGTCAGCAGATATATTTCCTAAAGTGACAGCTGATGAATGACTAAATGTGACCAGTTGTGCGAAACGTGTTGCTTGTGGAGATGAAGAAATTCAAACTGAAGGCTCAGTAGTGCTTTCATGTTATGTGGCCAAGAGCTGTTATAGCTTATTATTTTATGTAGGCTGAAGACATGTGCAGTCATTACTGGGTCTCAGAGATAATTTGAGAATTAATCTACTTTATTTAACCTAAGAAGTTCATCAAATAAGCACATGTCCCAGTTCCAGCTTCACTAACACTATTTTTTCAGAGTATGCTGATGTATTTGATGACAAGTTTGGCAAACTTCCAGTTGTGTATTCTATGAAGTTAGACCCAGAGAACAGTCCAGTAGTCAGACCTGCAAGAAAAGTTCTGATGGCTATGCAACATAAAGTCAAAGCTCAGTTGGACAAAATGGTGCATCAGTGTGTAATTTGTCCAGTTACAGAACCTACTGAGTGGGTGTCATCCGTGGCAGCAGCTCACAAAAAAGGCTCAGACAAAATCAGAATATGCACTGACTCAAGAGATTTGAACAAAGCATTGAAAAGACCACATTATCCCTTGCATACACTTGAAGAAGTCACAGCTCTAATACCAAATGTCAATGTTTTTTTCTGTCTTAGATGCAAAAAGTTCATTCTGGCAAGTGATGTTTGATCGCAAATCTTCATTACTGACTACATTCAGTGCCCTATTTGGAATATACAGATTTCTTAGGATGCAATTTAGAATAAATTCTGCAAGTGAAGTCTTTCAGCATGCAATGGAGCAAATTTTTTCAGGTTATCCTTCTGCCATAACAGTAGATGATTTGTTAGCCTGAGACAACGGTTAAGCAGACCATGGCAGAAATCTTAAGAGAGTTCTAGACAGAGCATGTGAAGCGAAATTAAAGCTTAACCCTCTAAAGTGCAAATTCAGGCTACCAGAAGTTACATATGTAGGTCATTTATTTACTAGCATTAGCTTGAGACCAGACCCATCCAAGGAAGCAGCCATTATTGAGATGCCAGCACCAGATAATGTATAAACTCTACAACATTTTCTTGGTATGGTCAACTATTTAGGCAAGTTTATACCAGACTTCAGTGAGTTGATAGCACCTTTGAGAGAGCTAACATGTAAGAATGTTACATGGTCATGGTTAGAACATCACCAGAAAGCATTTGAAGACCTTAAGCAGAAAATTGCTACTCCACCTACATTAAAATACTATGATGTCAACAAACCAGTAACTGTTTACTGTGATGCTTCAGAATTTGATCTTGGTGCAGTTATTCTTCAAGATGGTAGACCAGTAGCCTATGCATCTAGAACACTTATCCAAACTGAAATGCAATATGCACAGATTGAGAAAGAACTTTTGGCAGTAGTATTTGCATGTTCCAAGTTTCATGATTATATCTATTGTCGAGATATTCAGATGAAACTGATCATCACCCTCTGGTTATTTTAAAGAAGCCTATGCATTCAGCTCCAGCAAGATTGCAAAGAATGATGGTTAAATTGCAAAAGTACAACTTCAAAATGGTCTATACAAAAGGCAAACTGATTTATCTGGCTGATACCTTATCCAGATCACCCAGAAATACAACTGAACAGCTTGACGCAGAAAATTTTGACTTCAATGTCATCGAAGTGCATAATGTTTCTATCACAAGACTTGATGAGCTAAGAGATCATACAAAGACTGATCCAATTTTGCAAAAGCTCAACCATTACATCAATGTTGGATGGCCATCAAAGCAATCTAGTGTACCACCTGAAGTGCAACCCTACTTTTCTTACAGAGATGAGATTCTGATGGAAGATGGCAATATTTTCAAAGGTCCTAAAATTGTTGTTCCTGCTTCCTTACAACTTGAATACATCCAGAGTTTACATTGTGGTCACCCAGGCTCTGAAGCTAACAAATGAAGAGCGAGAGGAATATTATTTTGGACTTCTCTAGCAAAAGACATTGATAGAGTACTTTCTTCTTGTTCAGTATGCAATAGTACTAAACCACATTTGCAGAAAGAACTACTTCAGCTAAGTCAAGTTCCTGAACTACCTTGGTCAAAGTAGCCACTAACATATTCGAGTGGAACAATCAACATTACTTAGTACTGGTAGACTCTTATTCAAACTGGTTTGAGATCAATTTACTACCTAATCTAACATCCACTACTGTTATTACCAAGCTGAAACATCATTTCTGTGTCCATGGAAGCTAACAAAAGCTTATCTTTGACAATGGTACCCAATTTACCAGTCAGTTGTTTCAGAAATTTACAAGATAATGGGACTTTGTACATGTCACTAGCAGTCCAAAATATCCACAGTCAAAGGGACTAGCTGAACATGCAGTACAGAGTGAAAAGTGATTACCTGAGAAGTCAAAGCATGACAATACCCATGTCTTTTTGAATTTACTCAATCTGAGAAACACACCCCATGACAAAATACTTAGCTCACCTGCTCAGAAACTTCTGTCTAGGCAAACCAGAACAACATTGCCCACCAGTTCCAGTTTATTGTGGCCTAAAGCTAAAAGCAACAAAGCAGTCAAAGCCCAATTATTTAGAAAGCATTATTTCCAGAAGTCCAGCTATGACAAATCAAGCATATTTTTTCATCCGTTGAAGGAAGGAGAAACAGGGAGGATACAAATGGTGAAAGGTTTCAACTGAATTGGTCAAGTAACAAATATATGTGAAGAGCCAAGAACCTATCTTGTGAAATCAGAGGGTGTGGAGTACAGGAGTAATTGCAGACATCTACTTCCTGTATCAGAAGCATTACAACAACAATGTTCTTATGATACAGACTCTAAATCTCAAAGTGATTCAGACACTTTTCCTGTTCCAGAAGTTCCAGAATGTGTTTTGATTCCCACTACCATTTCTGATAATGTTCATAATGTCCCTAAGGTTGAACATTCAACAGAGACAATCCCAGCTGCTAAATCCAATACCCATTTATATGTCACATGATTTGGCTGCGCGACTTGGACGTAGTTGTATGTATATGTATATATATATATATATATATATATATATATATATATATATATATATATATATACAGTTTTGTATAATTGCATTATGGAAAATTACTTTGTACCTGCAACTACTATGATGCAACTATATAGCCGAACTGGAGGCAGAGCTCTCTCAACATAAGACTGGCAAGACCAGACAGGAGGAGAAGGAAACCACACACACCACAAACCCAGTCTCACATAGTACTATCACAACTTCAAATCATACACATAAACACACAAAGACATACTCGGAGGCTCTGATCAAAAATCTACCAAAACAGCAGAGGCCACCAAAGCAGACACCCAAACAACTGCCACCTCATGACACAACACATGCAACACATAGACCACAAAGTCAGTGTGCCAAATAGTCACAGCCCTTAAGGCCAAACACAATGCCAGACACACTCGTCATAGGTGACTCCATAGTCAGACACACTGACATCCCACTCACCAGATTGAGTAAGGAGAAGGTCACAGTAAGCTGCCTGTCGGGCGCTAGAATCCACCACATAACGCAAGCACTCAGGTCACTCAACAGCAAGTACAAGTATGACTCAGTCATTGTCCATGCTGGTGTGAATGACCTGAGACGTACCTCCCTGGACTACATGAAAAGAGACATAGAGGAGCTCTCTGATTATGTAGCCCAGGCAGGTATGACCCTGACCCTGAGCAGTATCCTACCTTCACCAAGAATGATGCCACAATACAGAGACAAGATGATCAGCTTTAATAATTGGCTTAATCTCTGGTGTCATTCAAAGGGGATCCAATGTCTGTCTGCCTGGGATGACATGCTGGACAAGCCACGCTGCTTTGCAAGGGACGGCTTGCACCTGTCACCCCTGGGCTTCCGGATATTGGCAAAGGCTCTTGCCACCCCCATAGTGCCTTTTTTAGGCAAGGCTCAAATTCTAAACCTACCACCCTAGAACACAAAAAAAAAATAAACTAAGGGTAATGCTGCTCAATGCCAGAAGTCTCAACCTCAAGATGCATGCACTCGAAGCCCTTCTCAGTATGGAGAACATCGATGTCTGTGCTGTGACTGAAACCTGGTTCAAGGCTTCTGAGAGCACCCCGGTACTATCAGGTTTTACCTCATATCATGCATTCCGGCCCCAAAATCCGGACCACACCAAGAAAGGAGGGGGGTATCCATATTCATCAAGGATACCCACACCTCCAGGTTGGTGGCAACGCACAAAGCATCGGAGACCATCCGGGTGCAATTAACCGTAGGCAAGACTGCTCTGCAATTTGTAGCATGTTACAGGCCACCCTCTCAAACTCAGGAACCTCACACAGCTTTCCTGAAAACACTCGAGGGGATAAATGTATCTCCAAACACCATCATATTAGGTGATTTCAACTACCCGAATATAGACTGGGATCATTACTCAAGCCCCAACACTCTAGCCCAAAGGTTTCTAGAGTTCATAAACTCTAATGCCATGGAACAACTAGTCACCATCCCCACAAGAGGAGAAAACATACTAGATCTCATCATCACGAACATGGGGACACAATGTTCAGCACCGGAGGTGTACCCCTCATTGGTGAGATCAGATCATAAACTAATCTCACTGGAAGTCCACATCCCGCCCCCACCCCAGATAAAAAAGACCACAGTGAAGAACTTCTCAAAAGCCGACTTCACACTTCTTAAGACTGGTGTGGTTTCCTTCAAGGCCCCCGAGCCAGCGGAAACCATTACCCAAACCGCTGAATCACTTACAAATGCCTTCTACCAGCACCTCCAGGACTGCATGGATCAGGCAATCCCAAACAAAACAAAGACTCTTTGCACCAAAGGCAAGCGCCCAGTCTGGTGGACCCCAGCAATAAACAAGCTCTACAATAAAAGGAGAAAGCTACTACAAGATAGAGCAAAATCCTTAAAAGGGAAGACACCCTTGATCATTATAAGTAAAAAACTACGATCGCTCATAAAATCATCCAAGGCAAATTTTGAGAGAAAAGTCGCTAAGGACTCAAAAGACAATCATAAGGCCTTTTTTAGCTATGTTAGAAACCTGGGAGGAAACTCCCAGATATGCTCAGAATTAGTTCAAAATGATGTAAAATTCACTGAACCAACAGACATTGCCAACATACTGGCTGACAGGTTCAGTGCAAATTCCTCCCCCCCCTCCCCCAAAAGGAGAGATATCTATCCCAGCGGATTGTAGCCTCCCACACATCTCAAATGCTCAGGTGAAAACTGCTCTCTCCAAGGCAAAAAACACAGCATCTATGGGACCAGATGGTGTCCCCGGTTGTGTGCTCCACGAACTCAATGAGGAATTAAACCTGCTGTTAGGGCAGCTGTTTAATCTTAGCATCACCTCAGGATACGTACCCAAGGAGTGGCGCATGGCAACTGTGGTCCCACTTCACAAAGGCGGTGCCTCCACTGACCCTGGAAATTACCGCCCCATCAGCTTGACAAGCCTGGTCTGCAAAGCTATGGAGAGGATCATAATGGAACTCATAAATAAAGACATAGGGGACTTACAGACATTGGATCCAACCCAGTTTGGTTTTGTCAAGGGCAGATCATGCCTTTTAAACTTGGTTGATTTTTTTGAAACAGTCACCAAGGCCATTGATGAGGGTAAGGCAGTCCACACAGCCTACCTTGACCTTGCAAAAGCTTTCGACACAATACCCCACTCGGGTATCATTGAAAAACTCACCAACTTAAATGTAAACCCATACGTCACAAGATGGGTTGCAAACTGGCTAAGTGACAGAACCCACAGGGTCAGAGTGGCTGGCGCCATGTCAGACTCCAAGTCGGTCACAAGTGTTGTCCCACAGGGCTCAGTCCTGGGCCCCCTCTTGTTTGGCATCTACTTTTCAGAAATACAGGCAAACACAGGAGGATTGTGGCTGACAAAGTTTGCAGATGACTGCAAACTGGGCGGCATAGTTGAAAACTCATCAGACACAGATATCCTCCAGAAGGGTCTCATAGAAACGTATAACTGGTGCCATGCCATGGCCTAAAGTTAAACGCCAAAAAATGCATAGTCATACCCTTCAGGAAAAACAAGGTTACCCCTAGCTACCATATAGGTGGCAATCCACTAAGCACAGAAGAGGTTATCAGGGATCTGGGGACCCAGGTTGACAGTAACCTTTCATTTGACACTCACGTTGCCAAAGTAGTTAGGAAAACCTTCTACATTGCCCACCTGATCATGAAGGGATTCACATCAAGATCAAGGGAGGTCATTGTTCCCCTGTACTCATTAAGAATCAGACCAATGATTGAGTACAATGCCCCATTCGGAATGTATCTTACCTGACACCTGCAGCAATTGGAAAGGCCCCAAAAGTTCCTCACCAAAAGGATAAAGGGTCTCAAAAATATGTCTTATGCTGCCCGACTGAAGGAACTCCAGCTCTATTCAGTCGCATACCGTCTGCTCAGAGGTGACCTGTGCCTGACATACAAGGCCATGTCCAACCCGGAATTGATGGACATGCTCCACCTCAAAAAATCTAAATCCATAAGAACTACAAGAGGAAGAGACTTAAACCTCAACACAGTTATAAATAGGACGTGCTGGAGGGACAGATTCATCACCCAGAGACTCCCTATGCTGTGGAACAAAATCCCGGTACATGTGACGCAGAGCACCTCGCTGGCCCTGTTCAAGAGAAATCTTGACCAATGGATGGGAGATCGCAGGTTTACCCTAGGGATCACCTCAGTGTCACTGCTGGACAGAGGCACGGTAAAATAATGGGCATAGTACCCTTCAAACTTAAGGGGTGGTGAAAACCACAAAACTTTGGGCTAGGCTTATAAATGCCCTAGGGCAGATAGCCTAGTATAAACCTATGAACCTATGAACCTATAGCATGTCAGTCAATGTTGTTAATGTCATTTCTCAAAGAGGGAGCATGTAGAATAATAGATGTGTTCTACCTTTAAGAAGCATTCCTAAGACCTAAACGCGCATATATAAATAGCAGGCATGTGCTGACGTCAGTGCCATTTTGTGAGTACAGCTAGAGTGTGAACATCGATGCATGAGACAACTACTTTGCATAAATGTTTATCTTTGTATATAATAAAGCTACTTGAACAGAACCCACAGTGTTCATCTACTTCATCCTGACTAGATGAGTGACAGAAGGGAAAATGTATTCTAATTGCAATACAGCAGGAGTGGTGTATTTAGCCCAGTGTGAGGAATGTGATGCATTATATATTGGTAAGGTTAAGGAGAAGAATATACAACCATTACTATGAAGTCCAAACCAAAAATGAAAAAAGCACTTTATAAACACACCCTGAAGTGCAGGGGAGCTAAGTTTTTATTCTTTGTCTTAGAAGAGGTACCAACTAATATAAGAGGAGGGCCCTGGGAGAAAAGATTGAGTTTAAAGAGGATTACTGGCAGATAATTTTGGAAGCCAATAAACCTTCGCGGCTCAATGAGAATATTTATTTGGCACCTGTGCTTAAAATGAGGGCTGCTAGGTTGTGATCCTAGTAGGTAGGTCTATGTAGTTAGTTCTTTTCCTCCCTTCATTTGGTTTTCTTCCTTTTCAAATGATAGATATTTATTATTATACTGTATATGTGTATATGTCATTTATTCATACATATTTTAAATCATTTAAGAGGTTCTGGATGGTCTCAGTCTCACACTTGAGATATTTATATACATATGCTTTTTAAAAAAAAAATGAAATATACTTGCTATACAATGTACTTTAAAATTCTTTCACTAGATGGGGTTATTGCATTGGGTAAACAAACTGATACACTGTGGGAATTTGGCATTCTTTTTCATTGGTTTTGCATTTGCTAAATAGATGTATGTTTTTTTTATTAATAGACTTTTATTGTCAATGGATTTTTATTTATATTTTTATTTTATTGCTGTATTTAAATCAGGGAATCCATTTATTCTAGTTTAATTTAATTTAGCTTGATTAATGTTTAATTGATTTATTGGAAATTTTATTCTATTGGTGGTTGTCAAGGGGCTTATTGGGATTTTAGGAATGTATTCTGGATTTCTGTATGCACCTGATGAAGTCTGGATTTGTACAGGTGAAAATGTGGTGATCCTGTTAAAGTGTTAATGTGTTTGATGTGCTTGTGACTATTAAAGATCGGTGTGGATTTACAATACTGTCTGGGTCCGTCCTTAGTGCCTAATTACTTTTTTTACAGTTTGGTGGTTTTATTTTGGGCACTATTCTTTTGGGTTTTGTGTTTTTTTTATAATTGTATAAGACAGTCATTTCTTCCAAAATATTTATTTATTTCATTTGTTAACCAGGTAATGTCTGACTGGGCCAGAAGCCCATTTTCAGTGGAGACCCGGGGAGAAAAGCTCCAAGAAGGTTACTCAGAATGATTCAGATTTGAGATAATATTTGAGATAAGCAAATTTTAGCAAGAAAAAAAATAGAACATAAATATTCATGCAAATGCAAATAGAAACTGCAAATAGAACTTCAATCTACAAGGTTCCTAACATGGTGTCTACAAGGCAAGCAAAATTAAAAATTTTTACTATGCATATCTCATTTAAATTAGAAGATTCAAATACAAGACATCTATAAAGTAAGCAAGAATTACAACAGTTTTAGCATACATCTTTTTTTTTTTTTAACCAGTTACATTTTGAGTATAAGGAGGCTTATAAAACAGGAAGTATAGAGCAATATGAACAAAGGAGTTGGAATCTTGGTGGGCTGAAATCATTAGCCTGGGTGGGAGCAGGAACAAAGTCTATGTTTTGAAAAATATTCCTTAAGGGTAAGCATAAATGTATGTGTATCATTAAATAAATATGTTGTAGAAGAGAATTCCATTGTTTGACGATAATACGGGAGTACAAGGAGATGCCATATAAGTTTTGTGCTTTGGTAACCTTTAAGAGTATTTTATTAGCAGACCTACGGGAAGTTAGATTGCAGTAGGGTTAAACAAGATTTGATAGTGATGGGCAGTTGTCAGGTTTGTATATGACTGTGTGTGCAGCTAGTAAGTGATTTAAGGTAAGTAGATGAGTGAGCTCTAACCAATCTAGCTGGAGAAGGGCAGTACAGTGATGAGATTTATTGGATTGATTGGTAGCAAATTTTGCAATTTTGTTATAGCAAGATTCATGTCTATTTAGGTCGGATTTGTGAAGATTGGTAAATATTTGAGAGCAGTATAGAAGGGATGATAATAGATGGGATCTGGCTGTTGTGAGTCCAGCTTGGTCAGTGAGGTATGCTTTGGCCCTGTAGAGTGAGCCTAGTTTGACATGCACCTTTTTAATAGTTAGTGCCAGGTATTTGTCAAACTTCAGTCCACTATCAATTGTGACGCCGAGATGTTTAGTATAGTCAATGGGCTATATTTTAGTGCTATTGGAAGAGGAAATACAGACAGGGGCTAAATTATTGGTTGTCAGGGTACGCTGGAAAACCATGAGTTTGTTTTTTGGGGGATTTAGAATAAATTGCTGGGCTGTTAGGTAACTTTCAATGTTTTGGAAGGCTGCTTGCATTTTTTTTCTTGGAGCTCTGTCATTGTGGGGGCTGAGCAGATTAAGGAAGAATCATCAGCGTATTGTACAATTACTGCTGCGTTTGCTGCAGTATTAAGATCATTAGTAAAAATTGTGAATAGAAGTGGCCCCAGAATTGAACCTTGTGGGACTCCAACAGTTATAGGGAGTTGGGGGGAGAGTTTGTTGTTCCATTAAGTAACTTGTTTCCTATCAGATAGGTAGCTATGAAACCACTTTAGGGCTACTGGGCTGGAATGATAGGAAGCTAGTTTGTTAAGAAGTAGTTGTTGTTGTGATACAGTGTCAAAAGCTTTTGACATGTCTAGGAAGGTACCAGACACTAGATGGTTCTTGTTTTTAAATTGATTTATAGTATCAGTAAAGCCTGATTAAGGCTGTGCTAGTGCTATGCCTAGGCTGAAAACCATGTTGTGTATTGGATAACAGATTGTTAGACAGAAAATGGTGTAGGAGTTGTGTGTGTATACATTTTCCTAAGACTTTGGCAAGTGGAAATAGTATGGCTATTGGTCTGTAGTTAGTTATGCCTGTAGAGGGACCACCTTTATGTAATGGAATTATATGTGATATTTTCCAGAGGAGTGGTACAGATACTGTTTGGGGATAGAGCGGTTGATGAGGATAGATATTGAGTAAGTGATGGAAGTAGCAGCTAGTCGTAGAAAATCATCAAGTAGCTGGTCTGCAGCTAATGTACAAGGTTTCAGTTTGGGAGTAGTGTTTTTGGGCCTAATTTATTTACACGAAGGCCTAAAACAGCAAACGCATATGCATCAAACCATATGCATCGAAAGTGCAAACCATCAAAAACTGTAAACAGAAATCTCCATAGGTGGAGATTTCCATTTACTTCAATGTAGTAAGATGTCGGAGTTGATGTATATAAGTAGTGGGGGGTGTGGGGGGTGTAGGGGGGCTTGCCCCCCTGCCTACAGCTGTTACATGTCATGTTTGTCATGTAGTTTCGTTTTTATTGTTTTTCGATGGTTTCTCGGTTCGATGCATATGGTTCGATGCATATGCATTCGCTGTTTTAAGCTTTCGCATAAATAAAGTAGACCCGTGTTTTTACATAGCTAGTTTGAATTGGTTTGAGATGGAGAAGGATAACCTTATTAATGGAAGTTTCTGGTATGGTCAGATGTGTATTGGAGGTTTTATTGAGTAGAGACGTCACAGAGGTTATAAAGTGGGAGTTAAATTGTTCTGCTATACAGACATTTTGGTTGATTAGTGTTGGGGCTGGGGTAGTAGGTTTTCCTGGGGAAAGAAGGAGATTGTTTGCCAGAATCTTTTAGGTTGTTCTGGCATTTTAGCTGATTGGCTTGGAAATATAATTTTTTGTCTTCTTGAATTTGTTTATTTTTTTGCTTGGTTTCTTAGTTGTGGATAGGTACAGAGATCATCCCTATGCTGCCTATTTTTGTAGAGAGACCAGACTCTGTCTCTCTTGTTTTAGTAAGTAAAGTGTGTCTTTCGATAGCCAGGGAAGTTGCTTGTCTTTGGTGTGAATTGTTCTAGTTGGGGCTAATTCATTAAGCATATGCAGGAAAAAGCTATTGAAATATTGAACTGCACTATCAAGTGGAAGATATTTCAGAGGTGTCCAATCATGTTATTGGATCCTTGAGTTAAATGTTGTTGTTGAGACTTTTTTGTTGTGAATGAAATGAAATGAGATGTTAGAGGATTTTTGTACATGTTTCTGAATCAGGAAGGCAGGGAAATGATCACTTAATTTATTAATCAAAGTCCAGTCAAGGATGGATTGTCTTTTGTTGTGCTTGTCAATGGGTGTGGGATGATTGATTACTTGACTGAATTTAAATAGGTTAAAGTTAGTTGGGGGGGGGTTGGTGGAGCAGGTGTACCAGTCGAGGTTAAAGTCTCCAAGTATTATTGTTTTGTGGTTAAAGTTTGCAGAGACACATTCAAGTATGTTTTCAATATGCTGGTGTTATTTTGCAGGGGGGGGGGTAGATTGCTATAAGGATAACTGACGTATGGTGATTTAAGTCTAGATGCATTACTGATATTTCTAAGTTAGGGATGTCAGGTGGGGAAGAGTTGAGTTGTACTAAATTAAGATTTTCTTTAAAGAATAAGGCAATGCCACCTCCATGTTTAGTTACTCTGTCAGTTCTAAGGATGCTATATCCACTAGATAGGAGTTCTTCAGATTTAATATGAGGCTTAAGCCAAGTCTTTGCAATGATAAATATGTCGGGGGAGTAGAGGACTATAGTAGCATGAAACTCATGGATTTTGTTTATTAGGCTTCTGAGGTTGGTATTAATGATGAAAAGGTCAGAGTTACTGGCTTTCATAGGAATGGGGCAGTTAGGACTGGAGTTAATTGGGTTATCTGTAGAGAACTTGGAGAGGTTTGGACCTGGATTAGGATGGATGTTACATTGAAGTTGGATATGGGTAAGACAGTGGAGGGTAAGACATTTTAATTTAGAGTATAACATGTGATAAGTAATTAGGGTAGAAGTAGATGTGTCAGTTGGAAAATATCTAAGAGGGAAGAAGAGAGTTGGGGAGCTTTTAAAGAGGTATGGGGAAATGTAAATAGTTGGATTACCCTGATGGCAATTGCAACAGAATGGTAAAGTTGAAGAGTCGTACCTTGGGGGAAGCGTATATTGTGTGGAGGAAGTATAAAGGGATAGCAGTAGCAGGGGTACCAGGGTGGGGAGAAGTGTAGTAGATGTTATGTATGAGCTTGTAAAGTGTGTAGACATAGCTAAGGATGTCAGCATGATGAAACAAAGGGTAATAGTAGAATTGTGTCGTAGGTATGTTAGTAAAAATATAAACTGCATGTACAAGATGGCTGAACCCATCCAACACACCCTAGTCAGAGTGGAGGTGGGGGTGGAGTTTAACATAGTAGTTGAATGACCACTACAGCAGAAACTGAGAAGCACATTGTTTCATTACACCTGTATACATTTTTACTTAATCCCATTATATGCTTACATTTATTAAACAACAAATTATGAAAGCACGCATTGTCATGAAATATTTCTAATGCATCCAACATGTAAAAGCAATATGTTTGGTTTAATACTAGGTGAAGTGGAAGGATGCCATAACTTTTTTTTTGCTACATTTTTATGTGTGTGTATGCACCTTCTGTCTCTATGAGGGGAAGGTAAAAGTCTGTTGCTAAGATATTACTTAAAACTTGAGCTAGATTTTATAAGGCATAGTGGAAAGCAGAAATATACAAATGAATTGTGAAAACATTTTACATAAACTACCCATCCCCCAAACAGATGAGCTCTACAGAGACATAAAAAATGCAATAATTGGATAGAAGTCATGCAGTTCTTGTAGTTCAACTTGCATTGAAGAAGAAAAATTGATTAGCACAAATGGAATAGTTACAATGACATTATACAATAACCCCCCCATTAATATTCAAAAACGTGCACGCTGATTGGTCAGCGTGCACGTTGTAAATCAGAGTTATAGTAATAGAAAAAGGTCCAGTCGCCCAGACTTTTTCCATTACTATAACTCTT
Source organism: Protopterus annectens (assembly GCF_019279795.1). Classification (NCBI taxonomy): domain Eukaryota; kingdom Metazoa; phylum Chordata; order Ceratodontiformes; family Protopteridae; genus Protopterus; species Protopterus annectens. Next base: position 1,265,584,958 of record NC_056725.1, on the reverse strand, counting down.
TTTTTACAGCAACGGAGAATGCAAGATCTCCGTTGCTTCACACTGTCTCGCTATGTTAAACGAGTTTAACATAGTGAGACAGCTTCATAAAAAGCAAAGGAGATTCTCTGTTGCTTTTTTTAAAGCTGTCTCGCTATGTTAAACCCATTTAACATAGTGCAACAGTTTGTAAAAAAGCAACAGAGATCTTGCTTTCTCCATTGCTTTTGCCCGCAGCTCTGATGTACTGCATAGACATACGCATGCGCAGTACATGAGAACTGCCGCAGAATACAAGACAGCTGCGGTAGGGCAGCAAGGAGGTATTATACAATGCCATTATTTAAGAAAAGTAATTTTTTTTTCTTAAATAATGTCATTGTATAATAGCAATAACCCACTTCTGGGTGTGGGTAATGCTGGATTTACCCACGGTTGGCTTTGTTTGGCCACTTGGGCTTCACCCTCGTGACCAAATCACACCAACTGTGGGTAAATCCAGCATTACCCACACCCAGGCATGTGTTATTGCTATAGTATGAAATTCTGCACTTTGCTGTTTTCCTGCTTTATAAATGGAAGCATATATCAGCATTCAGTATAAATATACTCATAACTATGCTTATATCTTAAGGACTTACAACCATAGCTTAAGTGCCTTTCTGAACAGAAAATGTAAAAGAAAATGTCAGAAATATTATAAAAACATATCTGAGATAGATATCCATCATTTATGTGTTCTATATGCAGCTGAACAGGTGATTTATTATAATTGAGTTCAAGAGAACAAGAGACTTAAAAGACTTACTAAGGGTATTCATGAGTATGCCAAAATTAATAAATAAATACAGTTGTTTACATTTCTTATTTATTTTGTAACCATAAATGCATAAGTAACTCATACACAAATATTGTAGAAGTAGAGAGTTATCTGTAAACAGCTTCAGTACAACACATATCAGTCAGAAATGTCAAGTGAATTACCATTTCTTATGTCCCTCAGAGACACGCGCTCCAGGGATCTAAACCTTGTCATCGCAATGAAAACATGCTGGAGGGATAGGTTCCTGACCCAGAGACTCCCCAGACTCTGGAATAGACTGCCCATACATGTCAAGCAGAGTGCATCTTTGAGCCTCTACAAAAGGAACCTTGACGATTGGATGGGAGATAGGAACTCACCTTGGGGATCACGTCAGTCGCCCTGCTAGACAGGGGTCTAGGGAAGTAAAGACTGTGGGAAGAAATATCCAGGGAATTGTTATGGCTAGGCTTGTATAGGCCATAGGGCCGATAGCCTAGTACCAACCTATGAACCTATACCATCATATGTCATCAGTATTAGTAGACTACAACTGCGAAAAATCACCATCACTTCATAGCAATGCATTGATCATTTCAAGAAGCATTTTCCAGAAATGTTCTATATTTGAGTAAAGGTTTAATAAAAATAAAATAATAATAATAATAATAATAATTACTGAATAAAGAGTGCACTGATATATTGCATTGAGTCCATTTACTGCTTCCATGTCTTGATTGTCTCTCTTTCCTCCCTCTGTTTTTTTCTTATTTTAATTATGCATTGCTTTGTCCTTCTTTATTTTCTATCACATTTCTCTTCATTTTTCCACAGGTCCACAATCTGTAGGAGCAGCCCAACCACATTCCTCCAAGTGAAGGGTGCTTTCACCCTCTGCTGCCTGTCCAGGGACATTCTCATTGGGTTGCAGTGGAGGCACCAGTCCTATAGTCTCCCCAGCATGTGGCAACCAGCCAAGCCTCACAGGCCAGGGGCTTAAGGAATTAGTTAAGGATGTAGTGGAGCAGATAGTAGACAGACACCTTCAGCCAGTCCAGATGGTCTTCAGTGTGTTGAAAAGTCAGTGCCCTGGCTGGTACTGACCACTGCACTGCCATAGGTCCACACTCCTTCAACATCAGGGTCCTTCACTGCAACACCATCAGGCAGTGGAAACAGTTGAGTTCCTGTAGACTAGGGGTTCCTCCTAATCTCAGCTTCTCTTCACCTCCATCCTTTCCTAATTGTCTTTCCTAAACCTTTTTACCTAGTCCATACCCTAACTACCCTATCATGTAAAAAAAAAAAAAAAAAAAATGAAAACTATGGGGCTTATCTCCACCCAAAAACACAGTACCCTTCCTTACTTACCTTCTGCAGCACAACCCTCTTGATGTTTTCTATTTGTGTTTTCCCTCTTTGTTATTTTTTCCATTTTTCAGTTTTTCCTATCTTCTCCTTTGCACTTATTAAACAAGATATCAGCGAGTCCACATAAGGCTACCCCTGTATAAAATATATAAAACTCCTTTATATTTTTTAAAAGTTAATAATAAAATATGCTAGTTGCCTTACCTACTTCAAGAGTACTTGAGCCTAGCCTCATTCATCCACAATAACAAAAGCATACAAAATTATATGTCACGATATATCCAAGTACAGCTGCCGTCCAAAGGTACTCATCCCAAAAAAGAAAAATACTTGAAGCGAAAAGACTGGACACGACCACCACAACGTATATAAAATCCAGGTTTAATGAACAGAAATGAGCGCTTTCACATGCTCCACTGGCATGCTTCTTCAGATTTAACATATACTCCCTCCAGCAAGCATTTAAATAGCAACAGCTTAATTAAAAATTGATTAAGTAATCAATTAATTAAATAGGTGGGGTTTTTTATTGAATCCACCACCTTGACTTTACTTTTAAATGAAACAAACATCTCTAAAATGAGAAATAGCATATTATTAAAATGAAATGAAATAAGAGTACAAATACACATGTCCATAAATAAAATATCACTCAATCGCAAAACATTATTCCTATACAGGACATAAACTTTTGAAACACAGTTACTAAAGCATTTTGTTCAGTAGTAAAATGCTTGGTCACTGCAAATGAGCACTTAGTCATATGCTAAAAAACATTTGTTCCTAGTATATCAATTAGTCTAACCATATCAAACAACACTACTAAAATATCATGCACAAAATTTAAAATGCTAACATATTATCAACAGGTGTATGAGTGTAAAGCTGCATACTTTTATCAAAAGATATAAAAATATATATATAAAATAACAGCTCACGTGGATCCAGGGCTCAACCAGTATATTAGTATTAAGCCTATACTTGAAGCACGTACATAGTGATTATTCAGCTTCGTTATTTTCTAAGTGGATGTTGGATGTTAAAAGCTGTTAGCTTGTTATTTTATATATATATTTTTATATCTTTTGATAAAAGTATGCAGCTTTACACTCATACACCTGTTGATAATATTTTAGCGTTTTAAATTTTGTGCATGATATGTTAGTAGTGTTGTTTTGATATGGTTAGACTAATTGATATACTAGGAACAAATGTTTTTTAGCATATGACTAAATGCTCATTTGCAGTGACGAAGCATTTTACTACTGAACAAAATCCTTTAGTAACTGTGTTTCAAAAGTTTATGTCCTGTATAGGAATAATGTTTTGTGATTGAGTGATATTTTATTTATGGACATGTGTATTTGTACTGTTATTTCATTTCATTTTAATAATATGCTATTTCTCATTTTAGAGATGTTTGTTTCGTTTAAAAGTAAAGTCAAGGTGGTGGATTCAATAAAAAAACCCACCTATTTAATTAATTAATTGATTACTTAATCAATTTTTAATTAAGCTGTTGCTATTTAAATGCTTGCTGGAGGGAGTATATGTTAAATCTGAAGAAGCATGCCAGTGGAGCATGGGAAAGCGCTCATTTCTGTTCATTAAAACTGGATTTTATATACGTTGTGGTGGTCCGTGTCCAGTCTTTTCGCTTCAAAATTATATGATGTCTAATGATTTCATGTAGTACTTCATACATACTAAGGATTCATTTTAGCTGTTTTACACTTTTGGTCCAAATACGAATGTGTTTTAAAATGCCTTCACATGTATTTATTCTGTGTGAACAACCTGAAATTAGATTACATATAAGTGTAGTGACACTCTTTGCAGATAACCACTAAATAAGTATTAACCTCAAATGTATGAATACCATCCTATATATTTGGGGAAAAGATTAATACTGAAATAACAAAAAAAAACTCACTATTATTAAATCTGCAATAGCAAAATATCTTTCAATGAAAAAATATATATGACTAGAGTTGTATTTAAGAGTAGAACTACTTCCTTAGAAAGTATTACAAATTAATCATTTAGATATTATAAAGGAATATGAAAGTAGAGTTATAAAATAACACAAGATGTTTTATTACTTTTGAAGATAAATTATACCTAAGATAAATAATTTTACTTCCAACAATAGTATATAATATCTTTATCTCCTAGGAGGGAAATACTGAAAATAAATGTTATTTTAGATATTGAAAATAAGTGTTATTTTAGACTTTTTATGGCATCAAAATAAAAAATAAATGGTTTCTCAAATCATATGAGACAAAGGTGGGATAGGTGTAAGTGATATAAAAGCATATATGGCTGGATTTGCAAAACGTAGACAGTGGAGACCATCCACCCCTGATGCACTGAGCCGTGCAATCCCCCATGTCACCTGGGTTGACACATTTCCAGGGGGTAGGGTTTACTCAGTTCAATGCATCACACTGTTAAGGTACTGAAGTGAGCAGTGTCTAACTCCACACAGAACAGATAATGTGATTCCTATAACAGTACATGTTAACGAATCACATCACGAATAAATTGTAAGCATAGACCTGAATCTACCTGTGTACTCTGAGGGTCACCAAGTCTGTTTGAAGCTTATTGGCACTGCAGTGATGACAGCTGTACAGCAGGAGCTACATAGATATGTCTGTTCAATGTACAGCTCAATCTGTAGAGCAGTCTGGCAAATGCTGGCATAATGGCCTACATGACCATTATAGATGCACTTACAATGTCTAAGACAAGGGGCAGGCACAGAGGACAACTATGCCATGAGGAAATTTCATCATTGTTTTTTAAACAGGACTGCAATCTGTTCCCAAAGGAATTTGTGAGATGACTTACATTATACAGCTTTGTGCATACAGCTAGTCTCAGGCTCTCTCTTTCTCATGAGTTTTAAAACCTCAGTACAAGTCCACATGTGTATAGGACTAGGTACTGCAGGCACCCTGGAATCCCGCTAGGTGCTGAATTGGGTTTATATTACCATCTTGAATGGTAAAAATATCGAATGCTCACATGAGCGAAACTGTACAAAAACAAACTTGTTATTGTAGGGGGCTGCATCCCTCACCACCCCCCTTCTAAATATATATTCCAACTCTGAGGTCACACTACAGTAAGGAAAGGGCAAATATTTCATTCCTCACTGTACCACAACCCCCAAAAAAAACAAGTTTGTTTATGTACCGTTTCGCTCATGTGAGTGTTTGATATTTTTACCATTCTAGATGGTAATGTAGACCCGCTGAATTTAGTATCTAGTTCCTCAGGCAGAGGGAGCTGCCACTTCTCCAACATGTTCCATATACTTCAATGGGATTATCCATTAACACAGCCTTGAACATTTGTGAAACTTTGCAGTGTACAGAACCGACTTAGTTTGGTCTAAAACATTATCTTCAATATTCTAAAAGATTTTTACATGGAAGATAATGCATAGACCATCTTACATGCCTCAAAAGCTTTGCAAAACATTTAAATCTAAATCAGAATTCATGTAGGAGATGCAATAAAATGTCAAGCTGACTAGGAACATACATTTTACTGTGATTTACCAAGAAAATTTTGGATGGTAGTCTAAATAATTTAGACAAACCTGGGGATCCAATAAATTTTGTGTAGGCTTAGTACTATGCCTGCATGGAGCTGGTGTGTTAGTGTGATAAGCAGTAGTGCTAATTGCATATGCAGGCCGCACATTGCACTTACACATATACAAGTGAGGTTTTGTGGACAGCAAACTGTGTAAAGCAGCATGAGTACATTCAGACATGCATACAAGGTTACCTAGGGGCAAACTTGTTCCGCAAGATTGTATGGGCAGCCACAATGACCATCAGGGTTTAATTTAAGGCAATGAATGCAGTACTAACACATAATAGCAAAGTATACTCAGTGCAAACTACAGTACAAATACATTTTTGGCATACTAAAATAAAGGTTTGGTGGTGATCATCAAGGGTACATAAACTGCATTATAAATACATTAGTCTGGTAGAGTGTAAATATTGAAAAAGGCCATAGACATGAATGGTAGGAATGAGGAAAGAGAAAGAGGACAGGTTAAACATGGTAATGTACACCAGATAAGGGAATGTCAATGTATGTACCCCCCAAAGACAAGACAGTTGTAGCATGAACAGTAATCACACATGTGCATAATACAGTATGTACTGCTGTTTATATCTCCTGTGCGAGTATATTCATATCATCACACAGTTATTGTATATTATGTGACTGTCAGACAAGGTCTAATATCAGTGGATATTACTGGTTGCGATATTAACGCCCTGACATGATCACTGGAGAGGATATTTATCAAGGACAGTATATATACACTAAGGGGTATGTGCATGTTGTGAGGATATGCAAAATAAGTTGATTGAATATAAATGTAATGTCGGCATACATTTCAACCAATCAAGACACATAGCAACATGCTCATGGACAACAGTAGAAAGAAGCACACACAATCATGGACAATATCAGAATAATACCACCATTAATTTGTGTGATTGACATAAAATATATGATTGTGAGTTATTTACATGTTCTGAGGAAATACACACATACTACTGTAATGACCTGTCAGTAATCTGTAAGGGGAATCAAGCATACCTTCCTCAAAAATCAGCACTTTTCGGAGGTATTAAAAGGGACACTGTTACACCTGTAGTTTAAATTATGATAAATCCTGACTAGTTGAGAGGTTTGCATGACACTTGTCTGCCACAATTCACACTTGGATGAAAGTAAACCATGCCATCAATGTTGTAAATGAGCTATGTATCCATTGGGTGCATTACAGGAAGACATATCACACATGCATCTTGTAAAAAACCATGGTGGGAAGTCTGCATTGTCAACTCCTAATGGTTATGCATCACAGAGAATGTTTATGTATGAACAAAAAGATATGTGGAAGCACAGTGTGGTAAAGGTGATACACGAGTAAATCACCCTTAGAAGATGAGTGGTAAGGTACATGCAAAAGGGTGCATGTACTCAGTTATTGGTGTGATGATGGCTGAGAACAATGGGACTATAATGTCCTTTGATGTGGATGCTTTCCCATACTCAGGAGTTGTACTACATACAAGGGATTTGTCACCACTGTGGTCGCATGGTGGTGGAAGTTCTACTTACTATCTACGTAAGTACCCAGGCCATGCATCACTTGGTTTGCTCATAGGGGTGTGCTGTCTATATTGTAATTAGTTTGTGTATTTGCTTTCAGAAAGGAAATAATCATGCTTTTTGTTCATCTAGTGTGTCTCCATGGCTGTGGCAACAATCATTTGTGTGTGTTAATACTTTCTCCATTACGTCAATAGTGTTCTCGGATTTAATAATTGTCCACAATTTACAGTCGTCCACAAAGCTGGTTAGACAAAGAATGTGTAAGTTTGTCTTGTATGAGACTGAAATACTAAACAGGAAGTGGCCTAGTACATAACCCTGAGGTATTGACCTGGTCACTGGACTGTAGCTAGATCTGACTTTACATACTTTGACATTATATGCCATGTCTGTCATCCATTTGTCTAACACTTGGTGACATAGGTGTTTATGTCCATTTGAGACAGTTTTTCTGTAATACCTGAATGCTGATTTTTGTCAGATGCCTTGGCCAGGTCAGGTTATGTAGGATGAAAGTCTTTTACTCATGTATGGCCTTGGTGACCTTTTTGAAGACATCAACCGGATCTAATAGACATGATGTATCCTTAACAAATCAAAAATAGGCTTGTACACAGTCAGGAGATTACCTGTGTCTTTTCTGATAAGGTCCAGGACAATTTTTCAGTCTGTCTCACAGATGAGGAGAGTCAGGAGTATGGGCCTATAAGTCCCTGAATCAGGTGATGGACCCCCCTTTGTTCAGACAGATGAATGCTGCAGTATACACTTCTGCCAGAACATAGGTTGTCTGGAGGCTGTGTTTAAGTAGAGATCCAACTGTGTCTGCTAGGTTAGGTTTTAGGTCATGCTACAGTCAACCTGGGATTTTGTCAGGGCCCACTGATTCTGTGTTTTTAGGCTTAGAGAGTGCACAAATTAGCTGCTGTCAAAGAAAATAAACTGATTAATGTCTGTGTGTATACTTTGGGTGATGGCGTGGGGACAGGGAGGTGAAGTGTGAGACAAACTGCAAGCTAGCAGATTGTTTTTTTTTGCCAGTTGAGTATGGCTGGTGGCATCCACAAACAGCTCTGTGCTTAGTTGTGTATTTCCCTTAACATTTCAGACGTATTTAAATAAATGATTTGTGACAACACCTCCAAATACAACCTTGGCTATGCATCACATGCTACACAGTCATATAACTCTACCAATGTCATGTAATTACATCAATTGCACAACATATTCCTGTATGTTTTTCATTTGAAAGCAGTGTTTGAGTGGCCTGATGCCATATATGGGCACATTACAAATGAGTTTGTTGCAGCTCTTGCACGACTGTTATTGACGCAAATGCTGATAGTCACACAATGGTCCTGTTGATCACCTCAATAACCTTTGGGAATAGCAAACATTTGCACATACAATGAATTCCACAAGGTTGCAGTTGAATCCAAATGTGATATTTTTGTATATATCATAACATTACAACATGTGGATGAAACAAGACCTATGTGCCAATGTAATCATACTGATGTATGTCACAGAGCATTTAAGATGGTAGGTATACTCATGCTAACTTGTGCCATACTGCAGGTGTCAGTTTGATGGTTGAATGAGAAATGAAAATAATGTTGATCTGCTCCATTACAGAAGCACATGCCTTACTAAGCCAACAATATATATAGTATCATCCTATGTCAACAGTTCTCAGGAGGCATATTACTACAGCTGTTATGGAAGGTGAGAAGAAAATGAAAACACAAACACTGCCATCTGTGTTAGCATGTCTGGCAGGACATTTGTGTATATTCTCAGATTAACTGTATTGCATGCCAGCATGTCTAATTGTAAAAATGTAAATACGTTTTTAAAATGTTACGTATCTCCCTGTTTATACACACTGTTTAAAGAATCTGTCAGTGTTTTGATTCATTTCTAGTTGCACATGTTTGTGGGGGAGAGTCTAAAGTACAAACTGTAGAGAATCAGCTGAACAGTAGATGATGTTATTAGAACGTTCCTGGTTGCTAGATGATTATTTGAACAACTGATTGACAGGTAAAAGAACTTTTTCAAACAGCTGACCATTATTTTTAAAATAAGACAGTTGAGAATGTTAACCTGAACTATATAAAAGAGACTACTGAAGTCAGTTACAGTGATGGGCAGTTTGTGAATAGATGCAGCCAGTATATACCCAAGAAAAAGGACTCACCAAAAACTGTAAACCTACCTTTGCTTTGCTGTTGTGTTTTAGATTAGATCAGTGACAGTATTCTCTATTTTGATTAGGAAAGTTTGGTTATATAGATAGAGTTTTTCTGAAATGATGGACTTCTATCCGACAGTTTAATTTTACATTTCTGGTGACTGAATTCTGGTGTTTATTGAAAGCTATTGATTTACATTCTTGTAATCAGTTTATTTATTATTACACATTTTTCATTAATTTACATTGTGGCTGGACAATCAGTGTGTTCTTTAGAGATTAGAGAGTGTTTACACATGTTTGATACTCCCATGTCACTTGGAATGTCTGGCCACTTCTGGTCATAGCTATTATTTACTTTGATATTTAATTTTTAATAATTGATCACCCTTTGAAGGGTATGTAGACCTGTCTGACTCTGGTGGCAGCATTTACTATGTGTATCGGGGATGGGACATAGTTGGAAATGTGTCAGGCTTCCCTTAAGTGTTTTAGTGTATGAGATTTGAATTTATTTTGAGTGTGAGTGAGTCAGAGGTCTTAAACTGGAACACATCGGTCTGAAGTATATAATAATAGATTACATGTTGGGTGGAAAGAGGTACGTATATAGTCCATTCCCAGAAAATAGACCATGTTCCTGTTGTGCTCTTAAGGAAAATTATGGAATTTTACTCTGTGTTCTGGTGTTTTTTGTGACACATATATAAAAAACAGTACCACCAAATAAAATTAAAGAACACACAAAACACACACATACACGCACACACACACACCCACACACACACACACACACACACACACACACACACACACACACACACACACACACGCACGCACGCACGCATGCACACACACACACACACACACACACACACACACACACACACACACACACACACACACACACACACACACACACTCAGGTTGCCTGCTGTCAGATTAGAACCCCTAAATATCTATTTACTGAAGTTGCAGAACTCAGTATTTAATGTTACCACCAGAGCACAAGTTTGACTTGAATACTGTCAGAGTACATTTTATACAGGATGATATCATCAGTGTATGTTGCAAGAAGATGTTCAGAGGAGTGTCTGACATAGCTGTGTATTCACATGCCATTGTAAAATTGTTATCATAGCGATCATTGAATGAACACACATACACAAGTTGACAATAATGACACTAGAACTCCTACCTCTCTACAAAACACAGTACTTAACACATAGGAAACAGCACAAGTCTGTTTTTCATAGTGTATGACAACACCTTATAGCTGATGACATCAGCAGTTTGTGTTGAGAAGAATATGGTAGTAGGAGAGTCTCACATGCTTTTCTAAAATGGTCTGTAGAATGTAAACTACATGAACACAAACACACACACCAGCTGACTACAGTGAGACTAAAACTCCTACCTAGCTATCTATAGAGTACAGTACTTAATACAAGCACCACAGCACAAGTCTGTCTTTCACAGTGTCAGACAATTTGTAGCTGATGATATCAGCAGTGTGTGTTAAGAAGAAGATGGTAGTAGGTTATATCTCACATGCTGTTCTAAAAAGGACTCTATAATGTGAACTGACTGAACACAAGCACATACCAGATGACCACAGTGAGACTAGAACCTCTAACTATCTGCAGCACACAGTGCTTAATGCAAGAACCACAGCACAAGTCTGACTTTCATTCTGTCAGGCAAGACTTTATAGCTGATGACATCAACAGTGTATGTTTGTGAGAAGATGTTGGGAGGTCTGTATGAAATGGCTGTGTTTGCATGTACAAAAATATTTGTTCTGCATGAGACTGGATGTCCGACAGTGGGATACAATATTGACTAATGCTCTTCTGACCACACACACACACACACACACACACACACACACACACACACACACACACACACACACACACACACACCAGTTGACTGTTGTGAAATTAAACCCCTACCAAGCTAGAGGCCTCAGTACTTAACTCAAGTGCCATATCATACATCTAACTTTTGCACTGCTGCTGGACAAATTATAATGGATGACATCATAGTTGTATGTCTGGGAGAAAATATTGGGGGGATGGTATGAAATGGTTGTGTTGGCATGTACAACTGTCAAAATATTTGTTCTGCGTGAGACTGAATTGCTGACAGTAGGATACAGACTCATGCTCTTCTGACAATGCACACACACTTACACATATATAGAGTCACACACATAATGTGGCTGTTATGGTAAGTTAACCCACATGTAGGAATTTTGTTCCAATCTGCAGAACACAGTAGTTAATAATTGCACCATCCCTGAAGTATGCATTTGCCTTGTCATACCGGTCTTCATAGATGAAGCTATCATCATTATATTATGTGGGTAACATATTCTGTTATGTGAGTGGTATGCAAAGTGTGGAATTTGTATTTTCTGGTGTGTTTCCAATGTGCAGGTATACTTTAAAAGACAGCTTCACAAACTAGATGCAAAAAGCTGTCAGGAATGTATGTTGCAGAAGTGAGACATATGCACCTGTGTCTCAATATGTTGTCTACATTACACACATACAGTTACACACAGACACATAAATTTTGTGGTCAGCATGGATGCAGCTGTGAATGTACTGTACATGCATTTATATTTGTGATGAATTGATGTCCACATTAATACATGTATAAGACTATCTGAATGTGTATTATCAATATACAGCTTTAGATGATGTACCAATGCAGTTCTGCTATTTATTTCTGTAGTGAAGTTGACATTTGGGATCTGCTACTTACTTATCAATTTTCAAGTGCATCGGTGCAGGGCACACATGAGTCTTAGTACATATATGTTCTGTCAGTAATGAGTGCTTTCTCTTTGGTTGTAGTTTTATATAGATTATAATAGGATGGAGACTAACTGTGCATTAAACATACTAATACATGCCAATCAACTCTTTCTATAGCACACCACAAAGCAATTGGTTTGTCAGATTCATGGCAAAGTGTTTGCACATGCAAGATTCACATTTAATGACTATGACTTGAACTTGAGAAGAACTTATGAATATAGGCTAGTGCAGAAATAGCTGACAGATACTATGGTGTTCAGAATGCAGGTTTATGATGAAACTGTTGTGTCATAACTTTTATAACATTAAGGATTGTTACTACTGCCTTCCCCATTTGCCTGGAAATACATGACAATCAAATGTGGGTCTCTGCTTTATTGAGAAAATAGTAATACTTCCATTGGTTTGCTTTCCTCTGTGCAAACATAATAAGTGTACAGGCTCAGCAGTCAGGACTTTGGATAGTATTAAGTCAAATAAAAATACCTATGGCTTAGCTTTCTCTGTAGCAGTAGGTATAATACCAGCAAGCTCATATTTTGAGCACCAATGAGATAGGTTCAATTCCTGCTCATTCTATTTTTTTACGAATGTTTTTAGGATGACATTACGTAATTAAATGTGATCATTTTTGCAAATGTGAGAGGCAATGACTACAGTGAAGTAGTATATAAAAACAAACATCACTCAATTGATTCATTTCAACAATACACATATGGATTTGCATTATTATTCATCAGTGTAATTAAATGTTACAGCACATATGTAATTTCAGTGTTTTAGTCTGTTCTAACTGTGTGTTTCTTTAGCACAGCAACTTTAAGTATAAGCTAAAAGTAATTTGTACAATATGGGATTCAAATATATGTAAATCTATGTAAAACAGACAATACATAATCTTCTACCTAGGTGTTTTGACCTCCTTGTCACAAAAAAAGTTCTTGTCAGGCATGTTTATTAATTATATAGACACATTAGAGAGTGAGTGGTTAACCATGTATGTATGTGACCTGACAAGTGCCTGGTTTATACATTCATGTGTATTTGACTAGCACTAAGATTTGAAGTCTATCCCAGGGCAGAACAAACAATTTTAAGTAGAGAAACAGAACTGTCAGTATATCCTCAATCACAATATATAATTCATGTAATATTCACTGTTATACATAGTTATTGTTATGTCTGATTATCTTTATATTTTTTTTTAGCTTTAAAAATTGAGCTGGCATAGCATTAATAAAATTTGGATTATGCTAGATGGAGGAGAAGAGTGTGAAGGCATGCCCAAAGGCAGGAAAAGGCTAGGACTGTGGTTATAGGTGTCAAAACTTTGAATGTTGATAGTATGACTGGTATAGGGAGACAGCTAGCTGATATAATGGACAGAAGGAAGGTTGGTATATTGTGTGTGCAAGAGACGAAATGGAAGGGGAGCAAGGCTAGGTGTATCGGAGGCGGTTTCAAATTGTTTTATCATGGTGTGAATGGGAGGAGAAATGGCGTAGGGGCCATCCTGAAGGAACAGTATGCTAAGAGTGTTTTGGAGGTGAAAAGAGTGTCAGATAGAGTGATGTTTATAAAGCTGGAAATTGATGGTGTAATGATGAATGTTGTTAGTGCATATGCTCCACAAGTTGGGTGTGCAATGGATGAGAAAGAAAACTTTTATAGTGAGTTGGCTGAAGTGGTGATGACTGTACCCAAAGGTGAGAGAGGGGTGAGTGGAGCAGATTTCAATGGGCATGTTGGTAAAGGGAACAGAGGTGATGAAGAAGTGATGGGTAGGCACGGTGTTAAGCAAAGGAATGCAGAAAGTCAGATGGTAATGGATTTTGCAAAAAGGATGGACATGGCTGTGGTGAATACATATTTTAACAAGAGGGAGGAGCATAGAGTAACATACAAGAGTGGAGGAAGATGCACACAGGTGGATTATATCTTATGTAGAAGGGCTAGTCTGAAGGAGATTGGAGACTGTAAAGTGGTAGCAGGGGAAAGTGTAGTTAGGCAGCATAGGATGGTGGTTTGTAGGATGACATTGGTGATCAAGAAGAGGAGGAGGAGTGTGAGGGCAGCACCAAGGATCAAATGGTGGAAAGTGAAAAAGGGTAATTGTGAGGTGGAGTTCAGGGAACAGTTAAGACAGGCACTGGGTGGCAGTGAAGAGTTACCGAATAGCTGGTTAACTACAGCAGAGCTAGTAAGGGAGATGGCTAGAAAGGTTCTTGGTGTGACATCTGGAAAGAGGAAGAAGGACAAGGAGACATGGTGGTGGAATGAGGAAGCAGAGGAGAGTATACAGAGAAAGAGGTTGGCAAAGAAGAAGTGGGATTGTCAGAGAGATGAATAAAGTAGACAGAAGTATAAGGAGATGAGGTGCATGGCAAAGAGAGAGGTGGCGAAGGCTAAGGATAAGGCATATGAAGAGTTGCATGAAAGGTTGGACACTAAGGAGGGAGAAAAGGACCTGTACCAATTGGCTAGACAGAGGGACCAAGCTAGTAAAGATGTGCAGCAGGTAAGGGTGATAAAGGACAATGAGGGAAACATACTCACAAGCAAGGAGAGTGTATTGAGCAGATGGAAAGAGTACTTTGATGGGCTGATGAATGAAGAGAATGAGAGGGAGAGAAGGTTAGATGATGTGCGGATAGTGAATCATGAAGTGCAATGGATTAGCAAGGAGGAGGTAAGGATAGCTATGAAGAGGATGAAGAATGGAAAGGCAGATGGTCCAGATGACATACCTGTGGAAGCATGGAGGTGTTTAGGTGAAATGGCAGTGGAGTTTTTAACTAGATTGTTTAATGAAATCTTGGAAAGTGAGAGGATGCCTGAGGAATGGAGAAAAAGTGTTTTGGTACCGATTTTTAAGAATAAGGGTGATGTGCAGAGCTGTAGTAACTACAGAGGGATTAAATTGATCAGTCACAGCATGAAGTTAAGGGAAAGAGTAGTGGAAGCTAGGTTAAGAAGGGAGGTGATGATTAGTGAACAAAGACACAGCAAGTATGGTTTAATGCCAGGAAAGAGCACTACAGATGTGATGTTTGCTCTGAGAGTGCTGATGGAGAAGTACAGAGAAGGTCAGAAGGAGTTGCATTGGTCTTTGTGGACTTAGAGAAAGCATATGACAGGGTGCCTAGAGAGGAGTTGTGGTATTGTATGAGGAAGTCGGGAGTGTCAGAGAAGTATGTAAGAGTGGTACAGGATATGTACAAGGGTAGTGTGACAGTGGTGAGGTCTGCGGTGAGAGTGATGGATGTGTTTAAGGTGGAGGTGGGATTACATCAAGGATCAGCTCTGAGCCCTTTCTTATTTGCAATGGTGATGGACAGGTTGACAGACAAGATCAGACAGGAGTCCCCGTGGACTATAATGTTTGCAGATGACATTGTGATCTGCAGTGAGAGTAGGGAACAGGTGGAGGAGACCCTGGAGAGATGGAGATATGCTCTAGAGAGAAGAGGAATGAAGGTCAGCAGGACTAAGACAGAATATATGTGTGTGAATGAGAGGGAGGATAGAGGAATGGTGAGGATGCAAGGAATAGAGGTGGCGAAGGTGGATGAGTTTAAATACTTGGGATCAACAGTTCAGAGTAATGATGAGTGTGTAAAAGAGGTGAAGAAGAGAGTGCAGGCAGGATGGAGTGGGTGGAGAGGAGTGTCAGGAGTGATTTGTGGCAGACAAGTGCCAGTAAGAGTGAAAGCGAAGGTATACAAGGAGGTAGTGAGACCAGCTATGTTATATGGGTTGGAGACAGTGGCATTGACAAAAAGGCAGGAGTCAGAGCTGGACATGGCAGAGTTAAAGATGTTAAAATTTGCACTGGGAGTGACAAGGGTGGACAGGATTAGGAACAAGTATATTAGGGGGTCAGCCCAGGTTGGAAGGTTTGGAGACAAAGCCAGAGAGGCAAGATTATGTTGGTTTGGACATGTGCTGAGGAGGGATGCAGAGTATATTGGGAAAAAGATGCTAAGAATGAAGCTGTCAGGTAACAGGAAAAGAGGAAGGCCTAAGTTAAGGTTTATGGATATGGTGAGAGAGGACAGAGAAAGATGCAGAGGACAGGAAGAAATAGAAACAGATGATCCACTGTGGTGACCCCTAACTGGAGCAGCCGAAAGAAGAAGGATTACGCTAGATGAAAATCCTGGCTCATCTGTACTGTGGCCATGACCTTACATCAGTTGCCAATGGGGAAGGCTGGGCAGCAGGTGTAGTTTTTACAGTCATTATTGCTCACATTACTCATTGCAACTGAGGACTTGTTTGTCAGACATGCTCAGTAGTTATGCATACACATTACGGAGTTGAATGGTTAAATGTGCGTGACATGAAAGTTCAGAAAATTAATTTTCAATTGTAGAACCATAACTGTACTGATACCTACAGTTAGACATATAATATATATATATATATATATATATATATATATATATATATATATATATATATATATATATATATGATGTTATGTGTACGTTCATTCCACGTGTTATACATAGTTATTTTATGTATGATTATTTTTATATTGTTACTTTTTATATAAATTACAGTGGAACAGCATAAATAAACCTTGAAGTTGAACTCTGTTTCACCTGCATTACGGCCCTTAACTTTTACCTGTTGCCATAGGAAGAACTAGGCAGCAACTGTATTTTTCACAATAATTACTGTGTATGTATGCTGTCTGCCAGGCAATGCTGCTTAGCTTGTTTGCACAATGAAAGACCATGCATATTACAGTGTATCTTTTTAAAAAGTGACAAGTCTGCAGGGGTGTTATGGAAATGTGCTGACTTCCACACAATGCAACTTATGTGTTTGTGGGATGGAAAGAAAAAGGTGTAACAATGTACCTTTTTGAAACTGGAAATGCCTGCTTGTTGTCTGATGCATTATGCTGTGTTTGTGCAGAGGTGAGCAATGTACAAATGAGACAGGCAAAGCTCAAGACGCAATATTCTTATAAAAAGTGCTTATTATGTTTCATCATTAAAAGATAAAGGTGGGACTTGAACCATGATCTTCATAGCCTATGTGCTGTGTGCTTCATCATGTTTATCAGGTGTGCTACATACACACTTGATTATCAACAATAATTTATGCTGTCCTTATCATAGAAGCGACTTCCATTAATTTGAATTTATTTATCCATTTCACCATATTTGTGCTAAACCATATGTCACACAAATACTTATATTAAAAAAAACTATGAACAACATTACAAAATACATTTTAACACACCTTATATATTTTTACACAAGTCTGTATTTGAACTATCATACTTATGATCCTACAAAACACAATAGGGGTGCCTTATCTCTCTTTGCCACAGAAGCAACTTTGCAGCATGAATGCAACTCATTGTGCGTACAAGGAAGTCCCATCTACTCCACAACATTAACAAGACATATACATTTGTACACTCTCAGTTGTTTGTGCATGTGTTGTTTACATATTTATTGCAATGAGTGATCACACGACCATTTATGAGTAATGTTTGTAACAATGCAGCTCTGTTATCTCTTTGTATTGAGACCATTCTGCTCTTATTTCTGCTGTACTCTAAGGCATGCAGTTTCTAAGGCATTTTGTATTATTTTCCTGTAAGTCACATTCAAGTTTGAGAGTGAAGGAGGGGTGGAGCCAAGATGGCCAACTGATAGCAGCAGTTTTGCAGAGCTCCATGACACTAATATAAAAAACAGGAAATAACTTATTTTATTTTAGCAAAAATACTTAGAATTGATAGATGAAAAGATAAACTCTATTATTAATAACTTTGGTGAACTTAGGAAAGTTTTTTCCTGTCAAATTGTAAAGGAGAATATATAATTTGTGGAGATGAGCACTTTGAAAACCTCTCATTCTGGCATGGCTTTAAAAAAAAAGAAATGCAGATTGTGACATCTGCTGTACAAGAACTCTCACTAAAAATGGATGATTTTAAGGAGAATTTACAAAATCTCAAGGAAAATTGTCAGAAACAAATAGATTCTCTCAAGGAACTTATACAGCAGCATCAATCCAGAATAACACACTTAGAAGCATCCCTGAATGATCTTGATGGAGGACTGAAGGAAGAAGAAAGCCAGAAAGAATTCCTTATCAAACAAAACATTTGGTTTCTCAATAAAGTAGATGACCTGGAAAACAGGGAGAGAAGGTCAAATATAAGGATTCTTGACATCCGTGTGAGAGCTGAAGGAGAAGATATCATTTATTTCCTGAATACCTGGATTCCAGAGATTTTAGATTTAAAAGAGGGTCTGTCCTTTGGTATTGAAAGGGCTCATAGAGCTTTAGGAAAGCCAGTGTCAACATCCTCCTCTACTCCTCCTAGATCAATAGTCATAAAGTTTCTATCTTATTTGGACAAGGATCTTAAAATCTGCCTAGAGGAAAAGTCCATTAAAATTTAATAAAAACTCAATTAGTTTTGATAATGACTATTTTACCAGTGTTTTGGAACAGATGAAAAAAGCTTGGCCATTAATAAAGCTGTTAAAGCAGAATAACATCAAAACTCAGCTTGCCTTTCTTGCCAGAATAAAAATTCTATATCAGAATGAAATGAGATCATTTAAAGCCCTAGAGGAAGACATTGCCTTTATTAAAAACAATAACACTATTTCTTTACCTGAAGATATGGAATGGGTATCTGCATCTCTGAAGAGAGTTACTGATAAATCTTCTTGGTACTTTTCCATTATTGGGGCAGCACCATAACTGCGGTAGCTAGTGCTTGGAATCCTCGCACAGCTGTTACCTTCTGTATGTCTGTTAGTATAGGGGGGATTGACAGGAGCTGCATCACTTTTCTGTGGGGTTTTTTGGACATTACATCACAGTTATGAAGTGGTTGGCCAACAGACATGCAGAACCTAACAAGTTTGGCCAACAGACACAGAAGCTAACAGCAAGGATTCCGAATGGCAGCTACCACATTTATGGTGTTGCCAAGATGGAGGTGCATCACTTTTCTGTGGTGTTTTTTTTTTTGTAAATTACATTTGTAATAGGGAGTAGCATCCCCTCATCCCTCTGTAGTTCAAAATAGCTACAAGAGAATTTAGAAGCGGTAGCTCCTTTTGGAAAATCTCCCACAGATGTTAGCCCTGAAGCAGTTTACTTGAAGTGGCAGCTACTGCATTGATAATGTTACCTTGACAATGGTAACAATAGCTTGTAGATATGGATGAACAAAGATTTGCTTCCTGAAGCAAAGACACTTAATCTCAGCAACTGTGTGACTTAAAATTATCATCTTTTCAGAAAATGTTATAATACCGGCACCCTCAAAAAGTCAGGTCCATATGTATACAGTATGCTTAGGATGGCAGCTATAATGGAGAACATTGGACACTGCATTAATATCAATATTCAGCTTTTGTTCAGGTATTTTTTTTTAAATCCAGGAAAAGTTAATACTGCTGATGTAGGAGTTTATTTCATGCAATTAACCGTTAAACTTCATATGACAGTCACATCACAGCTTCTGTGTAACTCATTGCGTGCACGTGCAACCGCGTTACAGCTGTTGCCGGTGTTACAAAGAAAAAACAAAAAACTGAGTCAAAGATTGTTGCTCATACTAAATCTCTCAAAGCATCTACTGCAACTGGACTTTAATTTGTTTTATACTTGCTAAATATTCAAGTAAGGTATGTCATGACAACTTTTTTTCTTATTGCTTTTCTTTCTCTTTGTGCTTTTTCATTTCTATACTTTTTTGTTCATATAGAAATTAAATAACTGTTTATACTTTTAGTATATTAGTATATTATTACTGGTTTATTGAGCAATATAATTGAACAATAAGCTATCTTTGCTTTTATGACCTTAAGATGACGTGCTTTATTTCAAATAATATATATAACCCTTTGCCCTGCTAAATGATCTTCTGAGTAACACAGGCATAGTCACTGCTTAGATTATTTATAAAAACTGTTTTGGATACATGGGATAACAGGGCATATCTATGATTTAATATATATTAACTAGTTTTTTTTAAATATTTATAACTTCTGATTGTTTCAGAATATATATTAGTACTTGCGTGAACGAAAAGCTGTTTACCGGCTTTTGACATAAATTGGGTCTCTCTGACAGTTCTATGCCTGTATGTTTTATGGCACAAGGTTTTTAAATGGTTACAAGTTAGTTTCCTGTAGAGTTTAATGTTAAAGTTCTGTTTTCTCTCTCACTGGCATTGAATGTTATTTTACTGTTTGGAAGTATCTGACAGTTAAACTTCGCATTTGTTACTGTAAATAAGCAGACTTTGTGACACAGTTAAAGTGAGGTCAGGAAACTGTACCATATAGTGTGCTGGGTGGGAAAAAAAGAAGCTATGTCTTACCATAACGTTCCATCTGTGTTGTAGATCTTTGTTCATTCATTACTATTAGGACTTTGGTTCCATCCTCGGAACTGATACGGCCGTTTCCAAGCTCTCGCCAGTCAAAAGCTCTCAGCCAAAACCTACCCATAATGCCCCTCTCATAGTTACTCCAGATTGAGTTTGTCCACCCCTATATAATAGATGTAGTAATAGAAAAATAGTAGAAGGCTCTGTCAGAGCAAATACCCAAACCAGGAGTTCCTAAAGTCCACCAGGAGTCCAGGCAGGGGGAAGGAGGGCAGGAAGTAATGAATGAACAAAGATCTACAACACAGGTGGAACATTATGGTAAGACATAACTTCTTTATCTGATGTTGTAAATCTTTGTTCATTAATTACTATTAGGACCAAGTCCCCAGCTATCTGAGTCCTGGGTGGCCCTAAGGAAGGATATTCCTGAACACCATAGAACCAAAAGATGCTCGTCCGCTGGAGGCCAAATCAAATTTGTAATGAGTGATAAAGGTATGAGTTCTTGCCCAAGTGGCTGCTGCACAGATATCATCCATAGAGGCTCTAGAATGAAATGCTACAGAAGTAGCCATAAAATCTGGTAGAATGAGCCTTTATTCTGGAAGGTAAGGATAGCTTATTCTGTTGGTAGATAAAGGTAATGACGTTTCTAAGCTAGGAGGATAAAGTCACTTTTGAAACAGGTTTACTCAATCTGGGTCCTGCAAAGGCCACAAGCAATTGATCTGTTTTCCTGAAAGATTTAGTCCTGTCCAAATAACAATGAAGCTGCCGATGCACATCAAGGGTGTGCAAAAGGTACTCCCCTCTATTAAAATGCTGTTGGAAGAAAACCAGCAGGTCAACAGATTGGTTAATGGAAAATCCAGAACTGACCTTGGACAAGAGAGAAGGGTCAGTACGAAGGGACACCCTATCCATGTGGAAGACCAAGTAAGGTCTCTTGACACTGAAGACCTGCAGCTCAGATACTCTTCTCACTGAGGTAAGTTCTACTAGAAGTAAGGTCTTCCATGACAAAAATTTTGAATCACATGAATCCAAGAGCTCAAAAGGATGACCTGTGAGAAATTGAAGTACCAAAGTCAAGTCCCAGGGTTCTAAGGGATGCTTGACCGGAGGTTTAACATGTAATACCCCTTTCAAAAATGTCTTGCATAGGCAGTGTGACATAATCAAAGAATTATCAAGTCCATTATGAAAATTGGCAAAAGCTGCTAAATGTACAGTGATCATCAATGTTGAGGCTCCTGCATTTAAAAGAGTTGTCAGGTATTGTAGAATCTTTTGAACAGGCATAGAGAAAGGGTCTAAGTTCTGATCTTTGGCCTAAATAGAGAACCTAGTCCATTTTTAGAATAAAATTTCCTGGTGGAAGGTTTGTGTGAAGCCAGAAGAATTTCATGAACAGGAGATGGGATGTTAGGCAGCCTGGCAATCACTGGAAGTGTAAGAACCAAGCTGTGAGCTTGAGACTGTGGAGGTTCAGATGAATTAGTCCCTGAGGATGAGATAACAGATCTTGGGAATGATCCAGGATCCACGGGTTGTGAATCAGATGTGGCCATAGAAACGGGAACCAGACTTGACGGGGTCAGTAAGGGGCAATAAGGATCACATTGCTTCTCAACCACTGAGCTTTCTGGAGAAATTTTGGAATGAAGGAAAACAGGCAAAAGGCATACAGAAGACCCGGGGGCCAATCGTGCATTAGAGCATCCCTCGCGGGTTCCCCATGAGGGGGGATCAGGGCAAAGTAGCTTCTGCATTTGTAGTTTATGGGGGAAGCAAACAGATCGAAGCAAGGCTTGCCCCTGCATTGGAAGATCAGATCTGCTGTTACAGGGTTGAGGGACCACTCGTGAGGCATAAGGATATTCCTGCTCAGATTGTCCGCAATATGGTTGGAACTCCCTAGAATGTGCATTGCTATAAGAAAGCGGTCGGAAGCTATCGCCCATTGCCAAATCCTCATGGCTTCCTGACACAGGGGGTAAGACCTGGTACTGCCTTGCTTGTTGATATACCAGATGACTGACATGTTGTCTGACTGAATTGCAATGGTCCCAGAGGGTAGGGATGCATGGAACACTTGCAATGCTAACAGAACTGCCCTCAGTTCCAGGACATTTATGTGCAAATTGGCCTCCATGGGGGACCAGGTGTCTTGGACCATCTTTCCCCTGGAAATGCCCCCCCCCACCCTAACAGACAAGTGTCCATGGTCACCGTGGCCATGGGTTGGGGAATACCAGAGATTCATTTGTGGCTTCATCCACCATAGCATTTCTTTCTTGCAACGATTTGTAAGACATATGTGGTCGAGTGGGTGAGTTAGAAATGACCATTGTGCAGAAAGGAGCCACTGTAGGATTCTCATGTGCAGCCTCACCATATAATGGCAGCCACCATGGAGCCTAAGAGTTGCAGTACAAGACGTGCTGGTACATAGGTCTGAGGAAGAAGGTCTTGGATTTTGGTGTCTTATTTTCAAAAGCCTGTGAGGGGGGAGAGAAGCTTGACAGGATGTTGTGTCAGAGACCACTTCAATAAATTCCAGTGTCTTCATTGAGGACATTTGAGATTTGTCCTTGTTAATTGTAATCCCCAAGCGGAGAGTGAGACCTTGAGTGTAAGAGAGGCTGCGGACTAGGAGATTCCTGGTCAGAGTGGTTAGGAGCCAATTGTCTAGATATGGAAACACCTGGAATCATTGTAGTCGAAGGTGAGCTACCACAACTGCCATACATTTGGTGAACACTCAGGGGGGGGGGGGCTGTCGAGAGACCGAATGGCAGTGCCCTGAACTGGTAGTGATTGGCTTCCAGCTGGAAGTGGAGAAAACTCCCGGAGCAGTGATCCATCTTTATGTGGTAGTACATGTCCTGGAGGTCTATAGACCACAACCAATTGTCCCTGAATGTACTGTACCGTGACCATCCAGATTTTTTGAGGTTTGATAAATTTGTTCAATAGGCTGAGGTCCAGGACTGGTCTCCAGTCCCCTGTCTTTTTTGGCACTAAAAAGAACCTCGAGTAAAACCCGGATCCTGTCTGGTCTGGTGGGACTGGTTGGATGACTCTTTTTCTTAGCAGCTTTTCTATTTCTAAGGCTGCTAATTCCCCCTGATTGGGTGGTACATTGGGGATTTGTTTGATGGGTCTGGGAATTAAATCGAATGGTATTTGGTAGCCTCGGGATATTATTCTCTGCACCCAAACATTGGTAGTAATAAGATGGCAGGCTGGTAGGTGCAGAGAAAAACAACCCCCGACTGCTTCCAGAGGAAAGCAATCAGGCTGCTGCTCAGGAGCAATGGTAGGGTCTGCCAGAGAAAGAATCTCTAGCGCCCTGGTTACGCAGACCCCCTCTACCCCAAAAGGGGCATCTTCCATATGAGTTGGCCCCTCAGCCCTGGGGGGATTGTTCACCACGAGTGTCATAAATAGATCCTTGGGATTTCTTGAACCACATTTTTCTCTCTTCTGGTTCCTGTAGTAGGACCTTTGGGGGTTGGAAAAGTATATGGCCACAGCAGACAAGGTCTTTCTGTCTTTCTCACTATGTGCAAGTGTGTCTCGTACTTTGGGTGCAAAAAGTGCAGATTCGTCGACAGGTGCATTGATGAAAGAAGATTTAAAGGGGTCTGCAAAGTCACATAACCCCATCCAAGCATTACGTCTCATGACAATGCCTGATGCGGCAGCTCGAGCTGCCCCCTCGGTGGTGTGAGATATCAAATGCATCGAGGAGTTGAAGATGGATTCAAGGGTTGCTAGCAGTGAGGTGACAATGTCACTCACCTCATCAGGCAGTATCCCCACCAAAGAGGAAGACATTTTGGAAATTATGTCTCTGGAGGTGAGTAAAGTATGCCAGATAGTTCAGCGACTGAATGGTGAAGGTCGCTGAAGCATAGGTCTGCATCCCTAGACTGTCCATGGTCCGGGACTCCCCTGTTCAGAGGATGGGCAGTGGAACTATCTTCTGCCAGTTCCCTCTTGGTGGCAGCCACCACAACCATAAAATCAACTGTCAGCTGTTTGGACCAGTGGGGCTGGTCTTCAGGTGTAGATAAAATTTTGTCTGGCCTCCAGGGGACAGGTTCAATATTGTCCAGAGCCTTTCAGGCATGCTGCACAATGAGCTTAACAAGGTCATCTGCCAGTGGGGTCACCCATGAAGTAGATGGCTGGGTAATGAAGGCCTGCAAGAACACAAATTCCTCAGAAGAAGGGTTAGAGGACTTTCAGTCTCCCCGCTGCTTGAGGATTTTGAGAATGTCTCTGAATGAGATGTTGTCTGGGGAAGACCATGGGGACCCCTCCCCCTCATCACAATCAGTGTCTTTGGTGATAGATTCCTCCAGGGAATCAAGGTGCTTCCTCTTGCACTATTTCTTACAGGGTGGTTCCCCAGTGGGATCTTCTGAGGAGGACTTCAGAGAAGGGGTTCCCTTCAAAGGGGGATCTTGCAACTCCCCTGCCCAGGGTCCCAAAATAGAGGGTTGGGAGAGGTGCATACTAGGGGGGATTCTGATACTTATGGCATTGGTGTTGACTGCGTGCCTGTGGACACCTGGACAGAAGACCCACTCAAGGAAGGATGGGAGCCAAGAACTGGGAAGGACAACCTCAGAACTGGGGTCACAGGTGAGGAACTCCGAGAGGACTGGAAGCCATCGGAGCTGTGGACATAGATGGCACCAGCGAGAAAATATGTGCGGGGCTAGATACCAAGGTAAGGATGGTCCAAGCACTGCTGATAGAGAGCATCGGCTCTACCTGAGCTGATGCAGCAAGGGTGGTCAGTGCTGACAGGGGAAAAACTGCTGTCAGAGCCGAGACAGTGTGCACCAGAGTGGACATTGGTACTGAGATCTCCGGGATCTGGGTAGAGGCCAGAAGAGGATAAACAGGGGAAGATGTAATAAAAGATTCCAAGCCAAGAGGGACAGAAGGTCTAGCTGGAATTGGCAATCCCCTAGCTGCCAGAAGCTGGTCCACAACCTGCACGAGATCTAATTTAGAAAAACTCCTAGCGGATCTAAAGGAGGCTGCTGAAGGAGAATCAGGTCTTTCTAGAAAGAAGCTAAACCTCTGCCCCAAAAAGGGTTGTGAGTTGGAGAGTATCTTGTCCATGGCAGATATTCGAATTTTGGAGCCGATGGAGCCAAAGAAACTGTCAGCACCGTGGCCGGGGATGGTGCTGAGGCAGGTACAGTTATAGGAGCCAATGTCGGAACCAAGGATGGCACTAAAGTCAGTGGCACCGTGGTTCGAACCGAAATAGGGGTGAATATCATGGATGGCACTGAGGGAGAAAATACAGAGCCTGGTGCTGAAGAGTACTGCACCGAAGGTGCCGGCGAAGCATGGAGCCGACTCAGTTCCATAACTGATGGAGATGCAGAACTGAGTGACTCCATTTTTCCTTATTTTTTTTGGTCTTTGGAGGGGGTCAGACCTCCAACCCAGATAGAGCCTCTGAAAAAGGTGTCTTGATTAAACTTTTTAAAATAAGCTTATTTTTATGTTCTGCTAGTGTACGATTACTAAAACTAGCACAAATGCCACAGTCAGCTTTAATATGATCCAAGCCCAAACAGTAGACACAATGAGCATGTGCATCCAAGTTAGGCATCTTACACCCACACTGTTTAAACCCCAACTTAGCTTTGTCTGACATAGTAAGGCAACAAGTTTATCCTATAGAAAAAACAAAATAAGAGAGAGAAAAAGGTGAGAGAGTACTAATGATGGTATTTAAAAAAATACCACAACAGGTAAGGAAGGGCCTGTCAAAGGCAGAAGAGAGGGACAGTACCAATAATGGTAGAAATGAAATTACCAAAGTAAAGGGTAGGGAATAGGGTTAGGTTATAGACAACAATGAGAAAAGGCTAAATTGACTAAAAAAATAAAAAAAAATTTGAAGAGAAACTATCTTAAAAATGACAATTTTCTACTTAGCTTTGAGAGAGATGGCTAGCACATCTGATTAGGAATGCAGCAAACAAGATCTGGAGTAACTAGGAGAGGGGCATTATGGGTAGGTCTTAACTGAGAGTTTTTGGCTAGCACAAGCTTGGAAATGGCCGTATTGGTTCTGAGGATGGAATCGAAGTCCTAATAGTAATTAATGAACAAAGATTTACAACATCAGATTGTCAATTTGAAATCTAAGAAATTAAGCTTTCTTACTTAGCTAATGACATCAAGCATTCTATGCATGCAGATCAGATTACATTACATCTAATGTGTATATGCAAGCCTAATTGTGAATGTCAAGTCTCTGATTGGTTAATATAGCATAGTATGCTTCTTTCACAAGAATTATGAGCTACACTGTCTGCAAACATATTCATGGTTCCGTTTTATAATAGTGACTATATTTTGTGGTCAAATATATACAGAAATGTTATTTTTTCTTGTGAACAGTTAATTATAGCCACTATTTCTAGTGAATATGCTGGAGTTTTTTTATAAAAATATCTTTATAAATAACTTTCCTATGCAGTTAGCAAGTGTTTAGTATAGGCTTATACATTTACAGGAAATGTTTATGACTAATGGTAATAACTGTAAGGATACTCAAGCACCATACTAAATCCGAGCAAATATATGTATGAATAATTTTGTTTGAACTATAATTACTTTGCATTTAATATGTTGATTTCCTTATTGTATACTAGATATTATTTATATTTTAGATGTCATGTTTTCAGTTATAAAGTATGTCTTTTAGTATATTAGCACTTTATGACAGGGAAAGAGTTCAGTAATATCTATGACTTGTAATAACACAGCAAACAATTTATGAGTTTCAGTATTACCCTATTACTATGGTAGATATTTACAGCTATCTCTATCTTAATTTTGTCTTTGAGTCATTCACTTTTAAGACCTGTTATCCATAGAAAGTTTTATACAAATAATGTTTTTGCTAATATTTGTCATGTTAACTGATGCCAGTTAATTATTATTGATTTTAGTCAGTTATTTAAACATCTGCTATTCCAAAAGTTTAGGAGTTAATTAAGGGCAAATATGTCTTATGGAATATTTCTAAAAATCTATGTTAACATCTTTTGGGAATGACACATACTCACCATGTGCTAACACCCAGTTCTCGTGAAGGTTTTATTTATTGGGAGTTTGCTATGATGAGATTTATTTAGAGGGCAAAAAAATACACATGCTAAATGATTCTTTGATTTGTTATGCCATTTTGAAGTTTTTATTAGAACTAATACAGATGACATGCTTAGGTATTTTGGGTAATCATTTAGATTGTTAATAAAGCTAATGCTTCCTTAGTCTATTAAGCACTAAATTCAAATTATATATATCCTAATATGTCTCTTGTTTCCTTAGTTTGTAATTACTGTCTTCTTCTTCTTCTTTCTGCTTTTTCCTGGTTAGGGGTTGCCACAGCGGATCACCTGTCCGCTCATGACTGGCAGTGGAGTTTTACGGTGTCAAGTTTCTAGCCCGGCGCCCAACCTTCCACAGAAGGCACACACACATGCATGGACTCATGCCTAGGACCAATTTTAGAGTGTCCAATCCACCTACAGCATGTGTTTAGGATGTGGGAGGAAACCAGAGCACCCAGAGGAAACCCACGCGACCACAGAGAGAACATGCAGACGCCACATAGAAGGCACCCTAGCCGGGGAGCTAACTCTTTCTTTACCTGGTCGATAAAAATAAGTAAATATAAATAAATAGCTTAGCTTACTGATGTTCCAGGTTTTTGCCAAAGACCTTTGAACTTATTCCCCATCCTTACTGCTCTCTACTGCTTCATTTTGTTACTATCCTTCTCCTGAGGTTCCAGATGGCCTCCTTTATCAGAAGACCATCACTGTCCTGAGTGACTTACCTGACAGCCTCTAATCTGAGGATAAACTCTCCCCACTGGAGATACATTTCCACACATTCTGAGAACCAGTTTTGCTTCAATGTTTAAATGAAACTGGCATCTCACAAATAGCACTTCTCCTTACTAAGTGCCCCCAGCTGTAGTCTACAGTAAACCATTCTGGCTTGTACTACTTCTCTGCTCAAGCACTGTAATGTGTAATGCTTTTCTGATATGACCAGATCACACAAGGAGTGAGAGTACTACTGTAAGTGCAAACAAATTCCTGAACTTACAGCAAATATTATTAGTGAATAATTACTGTATAAATGTTTAATGTTTCTAATAACAGTGTATGTAACTCATCTCTAAAACCTAATTGGAATTAATATCTGATTAGTTGTTTATCACTATTTTTCTCTTAATTTATAATATATTCTCCATTTTTTACTTTGTTTTCATGGGCTCGTACCAACAAAGGTTGATGGTTGGGATAGGTAGTCTATCAGATTTAGTTTTGTTTGCTAGACTAGGAATGTATTTCATTCCATGTACAGGGTGTATGAAAGTTTATATCAGAGTGAAATATGCTATTTTTTGTTATTTAACTGTTTTTCTAGTTTTGAAATGCCTAACACAATTGTTTTACTTTTATCTTTTATGGGGAAAGTTATTTGGATTGAGATAAATAAAAATACAGCAATTGATATTATATTGTCTATTCAGGAAGAGTATTATGTGTATAGGATTCTATTAATACAAGTTCCTTTATTATTTGTTATCTTTAAGGAATTCTGATATGGATTTAACTTTGATATCCTTAAATACTAATGGCTCAAACAACCCATATAAGAGATCCAACCTACTAAGGTATCTTAAACTAAACAAGGCTCAAGTAGTTTTTCTCCAAGAGACACACTTTAAAATAAATTATACATTTATGTGGGACCTTAAGGAATACACAATACTTGCTCAATCGTCTTATAAAAATAAGACCAGAGGAGTAACAATTCTATGGAAAAAGACTTTCTTAAATCCACAAATCATTTACAAACATGTAGATAATGATGGACTCATGAATATAGTTATACTTAAGTTTAATAATAGAATTTGGACCCTGGTTAATTTATACTGGTTCCTGGGTATGGGAGTTGGACTAGCTAAGAAACACTTAGACTTTATTATAACTACTTCTAAAGGCAATATCATACTAACAGGTGATTTCAATTGTATCACAGATATTACAGAAACTACCAATAGGAAATCTGCTAGACTCTTGTTCTCAGCCAAACAGTTAAAAAATGGACAGAAATGTTTAAATTAAAAGATACCTTGAATGCTTTGGGATTAAATTATTTACTATTCTCACACCTGGACTATAGACATGGTACCCAAACTAGAATAGATAAAATATATATCTCATCAAGATCTTTATTCTAAATTTTTGAATTTTTCAATACAACCTTGTCCCTTTTCAGATCATAATTCCCTGTTGTTAACAATACACTTGGAATTCAATCCATTAGTTATTACTTCAAGGATTCCTTCATACATCACAAACATTAAAGACTTTAAATCTTGGATAACTTCTGAACTTCAGCTTTTCTTAGAGATTAATTATAAACCTGAAGCAAACACAATTATGGTTTGGGATTCTCTTATGGTCTATCTATATGGTAAAATCATTAGCTGGTACAAAAATAAAATTAAAGAATGGGACTCAGAGTTACAGCAACTCCAAAACCAAATAGTATCTCTTAAATCTAATAAAACCAGATAATAAGAGGAAAATAGAAAAAGCAAATAAGAAATACAATGAACTATTATCCCATGAAACTAATTTAGCTATGGAAAAACTGAAATTAAATTCTTATGCTACCTCTCCTAAGCATCTTCATAACCTATGAAAGTTAAGATACAATCAAAAATTAATAACATTGATAGTTTCTTTCATGAAGGGGAAAAGGAACAAAAGTCTTGGCCATAGGGGACATTCTGGAGGCTTTTAATTATAATTATGTAGAGCATCATAAAGATAAAATAAGTACAAATGAATGTGAGAAGTTAGAGAATATAGTTCCCAACATAACAAGAATTCCTGAGGAACTTAAGTTAAATCTATAAAAAACTATTTCTCAAAAAGAAATTATAAATGAGATTAAAGGAAGTAAGTCTAATAAAGCACCTGGAATAGATGGCTTAATTATAGAAATTTATAGATTTGTTCCCTTCTTCTATAATCTCTCTCCTCCATAAAACCTTTCTTGAAGTTCAAACATTAGCAAATATTCCTCCTTCTTGGAGATATTCTCTAATTTCCCCTATATTAAAAGAGAATAAGGACCCTAATAATTGCAACTCATATAGACCAATTTTTGTTGAATAATGATTATAAACTAGTTATGTCAATTATGGTCAATAGATTGAAAATACCCATATCTAAAATAATTAATGGAGACCAAACTGGTTTCAGACATAACAGACATACACAGGATAATATTAAAAGAGTATTAACTCTGATAGATTACCTCAATAGAGGAAACCATGAACCATTGATAATAGGTCTAGATATTCAAAAGGCCTTTGACTCCTTAAATTGGGGTTATTTATTTAAAGTCTTACAGTTATTTGATTTCCCCCTTTTTTATAACAATAATAAAGAAAATCTATGAAAATAATCTAGCATATGTCAAACTAGGTCCCTTTACTTCCAAAGCAATCTAAATAACTAGAGGTACTAGACAAGGATGTCCCATGTCCCCTATCCTATTTGCTCTGGCCATAGAAATACTTGCCACTTTAGTACATAATAACCCAAAGATAAGAGGTATAAATATATATGACCAATATATTTCTAAAATAATGATGTTTGCTGATGATGTCTTACTTACCTTACCCAACTCTAATGAAGTGTTAGGTGAAGTGGATATAGTAACAACAAATTTCCCAAAAATCTCAGGATTCTCCTTCAACAAATCTAAATCAAAATATTTATTATTAAATAAAAAAGAAGATACAGGTTCCAATTAGTAATATTATTGAAAGCCACATTTCAACTCTAGACTATTTAAGAATAGTCCTAGGCAAGAATATAGAGGAAACCTTACAGCTTAAATATGCTAAAGTCATAGACTTAATCAAGACATTAATAAGCAAATGGAATAATTTGTTTTTAACATTTGATAAGTTACAACTGATAAAAAGGTTTTGTTACCTAAACTATTATATATAGCACAAGCCCTTATACTTCCACCAGGAAAGAAAATCCTTAAAGAAATCACTTAAACTCTGATGAAATTCCTATAGTACCCCAAAAGAAATAGTGGCATATTCTCATATCAGAAAATGGGAACAAGGGGGGTTAAAATTCCCAGAGATTAAAACTTATATTAAGGCATCTATAATTAAAGTAGTGATGAATTGGATAAATCCTAGATACTCTTCCAATTGGAAACAGTTACACTCCATTATACTAATGAATGAAAATCATTTATCAAAGAATGCTTTGGTAACTGACAAATATAAGATATGGCACTATTTAAGTTTAAATTTACAGTATAGTACAACAAAATTAACTAAACTAACAATAATAAACAATATTTTTGATATGTTTAGAAAATTCATTAACACAAATTTAGATATAAAACTGTGGCATAGATTTTAATACCATTTATTATTATAAGGGATTTCCCTGATAAAACACATTGAGAGATTTTTGATTTATGGGAAAATAATAACCTATTTTGTTTGTTGCAATGTATTGAAAACCAACAAGCTTTGAACACATAAAGTACATTGTCAATCTATGCCCTATCCCCTAATGACTGGTTGGTTCTTCAGTGTCACAGCATACACTAAGGATCTGTGTAGAATAATATATAACTAATCCTTCAAAATTGTACCCAAAATTATAAACTGGATTTTTGGAATTCTATATAATAATATCAGTGTTAAGAATGAATTATCATATCTATATAATACTTTAATTGTCTATAACACAGCTCCTAAAGATTCTTACTGGCAATATCTAACTAAAGGATTTCAACTATCATTATCAATGGAAGATAAAACAAACATTTTTATTTTCAGTTGAAATAACTTCTTACTCACAATTCTGGAGGATTTTTCATTGGAAATTTCTACACAGATCCCTTTTGACATCTGAGAAACTCAAAAATGAACCCTTCAAACAGCAAGTCATGTTAGAGATGTCATCTGTCCATTAATTGCTGACTGGTCTCATATTTTTTATGACTGCACTAATATTAAAGGGTTCCCTATATAATTTCGAAATACCAAAATCTCGAATGTCAGTATTTCAAAATTATAATAGCAAGGCCTTGAAATTCCAAAACACTAGAAGCATGAAATTCAAAAGCCCGAAGTAGAGAGATTTTGAATTAGTGCTTTTGGTGTTGTGGTGTGTGAATGGTAAAGTGTTAATTTGGGTATGTATGTATGTGTATGTGTGTTGGTTAGGGGCTTTAGTGTATGTCAGTGTGTGCTGTGACTGCAATGTGTGTGTGCGAGGGAGTGTAAAATGTGTGAGTGTGCGTTACCTTTGTGTGTCTGATTTTGCAATCTCGGAATTAGTATATATAAGTAGGGGGAGTGTGGGGGTGCAGGGGGGCTTGCCCTCCTGCTTATCTGTAGTGTAGGATTTTATATTTGAGTTGGGGGGAGGTGAGCGTATGTGTTTGTGTGTGCTGTATGTGTAGTGTACTGTCAGGATTTTGAATTTTGTGGTTGTGGAGTGTTCAGGATTTGCAGGTTTCGGCTATGTAATTTCAAAATACTGAAATTCGGGATTTCAGTATTTCGGGATTACATAGTAAATCCATATTAAACCATATTGGGATGAGATTAACAAATTTCTTCAAGCTATCTATACTGATATATTTGTTTTGGTAAAGTCTTTAATTTTATTGAATGCTGTTAATAGTAATAATATGAAGAAAGATGACCTGTATTTGTTGTGGACAATGTTAGCAATAGCCAAAAAATGTATAACTAGAAGATAGAACTCTAATGTAGCACCCACAATGGAGGAATTCCTATCATCACTGAAGAAATGCATACTAATGGAGGAAAGAACTGAAGAGTTAAGAACTTTACCTAAGCCATTGATTAATATTCTGTGGAGGAAAGTTTTGACATTGATTAATACCCTACAGATGGAACCAAATGCTTCCTAAATTAACTTATTATTTAACTACAAATGTTTTTATCTGAATCCTTTTTGTCAGGCTGAATGTAAATACTGTAAATAGTTATTGAATGTTATGAATGTATTAAATTATTGTGTTATTTCATCAAAATAAAAATCATTTGAGTAAAAAAAAAAAGTTTGAGAGTGAACATCAGCCTGTACAATCTATGGGACAATCAAGTCCCTGATTTCAAGTCAGTGGTCTTTGCGTACTTGGGACATGATAGTGTGTAATAAAGCCTTCCAATTTTTTTTTCTCTGATGTTTATCCCCATTTGAAAATAACACAAAAACTATTTCATCATTGCGTTTACATAATTTTTAAAAAGTAGCATAGTCTCAAACTATATTCAGCAATCATATTTCAGGGCAAGTTGTCATGTCAGCACCCAAAAAGTATAAATATATCAAATTACAGGCTGCTTAGAGTGTGTCCATTTCTTTTCTATCTTGGGGGGAAATCAAGCACAGTAAACTATCAAGTCTATGATGTTTCTTTTCCAATCTACAGGAAAACCTGTTGCAACTTGACCAGAATCAGAAAAATTGCCTCTCTTGACAGTTGTAATGTAATCACCTTCTTGTTTTAATGTCTGCATCTTGCTGAATCAGATTTCAAATAATGATTTAACCTAACTAATATATAAAAAACAGTGATGGTTGAAACTTATTTTGCTGGGATAATGTAATTCAAGCCTTCTAAAGATCAAGTCTGCTATACAGACATGTTTACAATATTACATGTGTACTATAACAGCCATAATGCAACCAAGTCAATTACTGCACTTCCTGATAGCAAACTATACAAATGGTTTATCATTAGAACATATAAAACAGTTTGTGTTTCAATAAACAAATCAAAACATCGTAGACATCGTAATAGGTTTATATTATTTTAAAAACATGACAAATAAAACTAACATATCAGCAAATAGTTAACAAAAAAGCTAACTTAATTGCTGCTGAATAACATTAACAAAAAAGCTAATTTAACTGCTGCTAAAATAGCATAATGCTTTAGTAATGAAAATATTACATATCTGTTTTAAAGTGTAAAGTCCAAATTCAGTCTGTATTCATATACCTAAAATGTTTGTTAAGCCTGCAAGTACAATTTAAAATTTGAAACAAAAGTATATTAACTACAAAGTATCATGTCTTATTGTCTTATTCAGTGCACGTGTAAAGTGCTTCTAGTCAACAGAAGTCTTCACTTTTCTTTTTACTTATAGTACAAAACAACAATTTCTGTCTGGTATATAATATAATTTCTTATAATTTTTCTGCTATTGAATGTATTATTCGATATGCATGAGTTTCAAAAAAATATTCATCACTTCTTTATTGTTTAAACATTAAATAATTACTTCTCAGCCTTAAAAGACAATGGTGTGGTGTTAATTTAATGGAGGCTAACAGAAACAAGATGAAATATGGCTTGGATAAGATATGCAGGGCGCAATGTTGTATGATTCGGTGTCATTAGACTCCCTATTTCTGCCTGTGTCAGAGACATACAATGGCAGCCTTTATTAAAAAACCTTTCATTACCAAATAGGGAGCCAAAGAACAATAAAAAAAAAACAGAAAATAAGAATAAAAAATAATCCTTTAGTACTCAAACATGCTTAGTGATTCAAATCAAATATAGTATACTTCACAGTATTAAATATGATACATTAATGACTTTATACAATACAATGGGCATGCATAATAATCAAACAATATTCAAAGTACACTCCAATTGTATGAGTACTTATAATAGAAATTAAAAGTGCAAGTTAGACTGTTATATTATAGTACAGTATAGAACAATGCCACCAAAATGCGGTAACAACTCGATATTAAATGATGCAGATAAATGGATATCTATACACTGTCCATTAATATGTCATTGTGGTTCCCATGAGACAAAAGGGTCTGTATAATTTTAAAAGCTATATATTGATATGGATAAATAAAATCAATTTTAAATTGTTGCGTATCATATTTTAAAGTAATGCTTAGAAGCACAATCTGACTGCTAAGACATATAGTGTGCTCTAGTATATACTACTCTTTAATCAAATACATTTTGCTGGTTTGCTTTAAAACTATTAAATCAATATTTAATACTGATTTATTTACCATAAAGAATGCTAACTGTTTACAGTCATAAGAGTAAAATGGAGGTGATAGGGCCATATCAACAGATTTCAGAACTGCAAGTTTGTGTGCCTAGTTATCTTTGAGATATACTATGTTGCGCAGAAAACTGACTATACTTAGAAAAACATTTTGAGTGTCAGTGCCATATTTTAAGGCTATATACCATTAATAATTTGAAGTGAGCTATTTTATTGTCACCTAATGGTGAAATGTCAAATAGTTTAGTATTGTATACATAAATGTTCTGCAACAAATAGCGTGTCACTTATAAAACCATCATGATAAGACACTGAAGAGGTTTGAATAAATGTGGTTATAAATAAAGCATTGATGTAGACAGTGAGAAAAATACATGTTCATGCTACAGACTGAATTCTGTCTTTCTTGTTAAGTGAACATATATCACCAAAAAAAATACATGCTTCTAGATATCGTTAATAATGCAATAGTCTCTAACAGTCAGTATGGGAGAGGCATTTTTGTGCACAAGAGTATAGTATTATGCAAGCTACCTTTTCTTGCAGCATTATCTCAGATGTGATATTAGATCTATCAAGTGTCCCCTCAAAGTGTTTATTTTCACACAGAAGGAGTGGGTGTATTTTCCAAATGTTGAGGAATATACTATTCACTTTTATTACAAACTAATCTAAAAAGAGTCTTTCAAGATCATCTAAACACCTCTGTTTCAGATTAAATAATCAGCAAAGCAGTAGTACTACGCTATTCTTTAAGAATGATGGTACTTTATCTCCCACTCTGATAACTAAAGTTGACTCCATCAGCAATGATGAAACAACCTGACCAGTAGGTCATATAGTGCTTGGTGGACATATTTAACAATGTATTGGCATTGTATATATTCCACCCCCCTTCTACCCCTGCAGGAATTGAAACTATATTGAACATGAGTTTTTAAATATGCTAAGTATTGCAAATGTTTGACTATAGGAGATCAAAATCAAGACTGATTTGGGTCCCTGTAAACAACATATCTCTAGAGAAACAACCTCTTTCAGCCTTATAAAAATGATCAGTGAAGTTACGAGGCAAGCATTAGGAATTGAAACTACATTAAACAAGAGTTTGCAATATGCTAAGCATTACAAACTTATGACTGTAAGAGATCTAAATCAGGACTAATTCGATCCCTATAAACTATGTATCTATACAGAAACAACCTCTTTCAGCCTTATGAAAATGGTCAATGAAGTGACCCGGTCTAATACTTACAAATCAAACATCAAATTTCTCAATATTCCACTGTCTAGTGTACCTGACAAGCTATATTATAATATAATTCTTATCTCCTTAAATGACCACAGTCATATCTGCACTTCCTGGTCCTAAAAAAAGTATTACAATTCCTCACCAAATCATTCGGAGTAGGACAATCTCAGACAACTCTTCTGACATATAATGGCTCTAACTGTTTGCTATACTTAATTTGATAAAATAAATAAATAAATAAGTTATTTGAAATTAGACAGATTTGTGTGCTATCCCTTCAGTTATTTATGCTTTCTGATGTCCTTGTGGCCTAGTATATGTAGGTCAAATTTCTAGAAAAGTTAAGACTAGGATATTAGAACTTATTAGAGAAACAAGAAAGAAACATGTTCCATACTATGCACTATCTACACTTCTATCATTGTAATGCTATTTTATTGTAAGCTAATATACTACCACAAGTGGTCCTAAGTGAAAAAGAATGTAGCAGTATTAGAGATTATTTGTTACATAAAGACACTTTTTTTATTTTAAAATTTGTTACTTTATATTCTTATGGTCTTAACAGTGATTGTGCTCAGAAAACAGTTTTATTGTAATGGTCACTTTAACAGTCTGTGACTGACTTTT
The DNA here is from genome assembly GCF_019279795.1 of Protopterus annectens. Classification (NCBI taxonomy): domain Eukaryota; kingdom Metazoa; phylum Chordata; order Ceratodontiformes; family Protopteridae; genus Protopterus; species Protopterus annectens. Next base: position 1,265,547,154 of record NC_056725.1, on the reverse strand, counting down.
CATTTTTTTAATTGCATATGTATATATACATACTACACACAAACACCCACACACACACACACACACACACACACACACACACACATATATATATATATATATATATATATATATATATATATATATATATATAAAACACATGTATGTATGGGTGTATGTATGTATGTATGGATTTATGGATTCCGTTGAGAAGCCTGAAGTTTCAAAACTTCAAACTTTAAAAGGCTAAGATCAGAAGATCGAAGTTTTGAAACTTCGAACATTTTGAATGGAGATTGCTGTACTGCCCGGAACAGTATATTTGCCATTTTCCTCACTGTACTGTGATCTTGGAGTTGGTATATTTATCAAGCAGGGAGTGAGGGGGGGATGCCCCCCAACATGGAAGGTGCAGGCGGACTTGCCCCCATGCAAAAAACAAAAACATTTCATTTTTTTTTTTTTTTTTTTTTAGGCATTTAGGTTTTGAAGGCTCAAAACTTGGGATCTCCTTGTTTTCTTTAAGTTTACATCTTCTAAGACCCCACCACACACACACACACACACACACACACACACACACACACACACACACACACACACACACACACACACATGTATATACCTCAACTTCTTAACTAAAGAATCAAGACGGAAGATGAAAAATAACTGGGGTCAAAGGACCAAAAATCAGGGATAGATGTTGGCCTTATATAAGTGGAAAGTTGCCAGAATAAGAGGCTTTGTATAAGCATATTTATTTTTTTCTGAAGGCTATTAAGTATGAAAATCAGTCAGTCAGATGTCTGTCATTATGTAGTAAATATAGTCTTCACTGATTTGCCATAAAAACACATATTTTATGAGGAAGAGATTAAGTTAAATCAGAGACTGCTGATAGTATCTCTGTCCACACACATACAGACACATGACACTTGCACATGTGCAAGCACGCTCATGTGCTTGCACGCGCACACACACACACACACACACACACACACACACACACACACACACACACACACACACACACACACACACACACACACACACACACACACTTGTCCCTCAGTTGCCATCAATTGCAGCGCTGCTATGACTGTGATCTTACATTTTAGAAGTTTTATTGTGAGCAAATGAATGAATAAAGGCATGAATAACTACCCCACAGGAATATACTTTCTCAGCTCATTGCTAAAATACAATTGTCAAGCCAGTGCAACCCACCGCAGAAAATAACACCTCTTAACTCAAGAATCAAACAGAAAGTTAAAAAAAAACATGGGACAAAGGACCAAAACATTAATACATGCAAACAGTATAACATATACATTTTTAAATACTTAGAAAATTGCTAGAATAACAGTATTTACATAGCTATGTTTTTTAAAAGCTATTAAGTTTCAGTGTCAGATGTCTATCATTACTGAGTGACTGCAATCCTCTGATTTTCCAGAGAAACCATAAATGCTGCAAAGAACAGGCCAAAATACAAGGCAAAATCAGTAACATTCTGTAAAATAAAGGACAGTTCAGAGCATATACAGTATGCCCTCAAAACACACACACACACACACACACACACACACACACACACACACACACACACACACACACACACACACACACACACACACACACACACACACACACACACACTCACTCACTCACTCACTCACTCACTCACTCACACACACACACACACACACACACACACACACACACACACACACTTATAAAAGACCTGCACACATACCTTCCTACATTCTAAATAAGTGGTACATGTAGGGTTGGTAAAGTAAAAAAAAAAAAAAATTCTCCAGCACTCATATTTTGGCAAAAGTCCATTATTTCCATCTTTCACTTTCAGTCTCAGGCTACCACAGTGTGACCAAGACACCTGAGGCAGCCTGAGCCAATAGAAATAGCTCCTGGCTAGTTTATACAACAACCCAATGAGAAGCTTTTTTCTAAAGTTTCTGCCTTCTGTAATAATCTGCATGATGATCTTATCCACAAGTAGGAGTGGATGTAGTGCTGTGCTGTTTTGAATAACACCTATGGTTCAAAGTTAGTTTTTTTTTATTTTTCAATATATCATAGAAGGCATGAAAACTCTGGGCATGTACATTTGGGGTGAGAGGAGCTGCAGCCCAGCAGCCAGAACAATAATCCATCCATAGTAATGATATGCTGATCAAAAAAATCATATGCCAAGGTGAAAATCAGAGCTAACCAGTATCTACTGTATATTGCTACCTTTGACTAAACAAACCTTTTGTCATAACCATCTGTAATTTTCACAATGGATATTGACTTTTAATCAACAGACATTGCAAATGCACACATCTGTGAGACAATTACAAACCAGAGACACTCTTTTGCATGGAATAGCTAACAGAGAAAAAGAAAGGATATGACACATTATGACATACATCGGTTCCTTCCATAAAGCATGGATGGACATCTAAAATATGTTTTCTGTTACCCGATAGGGACAAGCTGCAACTCAGACTATTAGAGATTCATCACAAGGTATTCACAAGCTATTATTACAAAAATAGCTAGTCTGATGTCTATGATCTGTCTTCACTGGACAGTGAAGGAATCCGATCTAATCAATAAAGAGCCCAAAAGCCTTTTATGTCAATGAGGTGTATAATTAACCCTATTTAGATAGTAAATGTTTCCAATTCAGTCACAAAGTTTAAAGCCTACTCTCACTTGAGGAAATTTAATTACTTCCAGCTAATGTTTCCTTATTCAAAACATATATAGGGATATCAATGTTATCTGACCAGCAATTGACAATTATGATGTCTTTCTATCACTTTGATTGCTTGTGCCTTTGCTACTTTGTCAGCTAAGTATAAGTGTTTGTCCATTTATTCCAAATAAACATATTTATGTGTTATGTTTATGTATTATTATGAAATATGCATATCCACAGCTAATGGAGTTTGGCTTTATTGGCCTGAAATTGTCCATTAAAACAAAGAAACAAGGCATGGGCATTCAGAATTGCCAATTAGCTGAAACACCTGATGTTCATAAGGATCATCTGCATATATCCCATGTGCCTCTGACACAAGAGGTTTGGGAGGTCACTTATTGGAAGTTCTAGCTTTGCTGGAGTTTTCATTTTGTTTTTACTGATTGTTTTTTCAGTGACCTTCTCACTCATTATTTTAGTTTGTTGTTTGGGGTATTTTTGCAGTGACCCTAATAATAATGGACATCAGCTGGGTATAACAGCCCTGTGTTTCTAATGCTTAGTTAAACACTCTGATTGTACTGTGCTGATGAGGTCATAACAAAGACAAAATATGTATATCCAATGTTAGTGTGGTTTAGTTTTATTGGTCTGAAATTGTCCATTAAAGCAACAAAACAAATCATGGGTATTCAGAATTGCCAATTAGCTGAAACACCTGATGTTCATAAGGAGCATTTGCATATATTCCATGTGCCTATGACACAAGAGGTTTGGGAGGTCACTTATTGGAAGTTCTAGCTTTGCTGGAGTTTTCATTTTATTTTACTGATTGGTTTTTCAGTGACCTTCTCACTCATTGTTTTAAATATACATACTGCAAAAGCGTTATTTCAAGTTCACAGCAGTTTTGTCTACTGTTCAAGCTGTACAGTATGTGCTAAGGGTTCATTTCACATATGTCTAAATTACTATTTCATTTCATAGAAATATTCTGCTGAGTCTGTCAACTCATTTATGCTTATTGACTATGTAACCATGTGGTACTTATTTCACTGATTTAATTACAGCAAAGCATTTCCCAGTGGAAAAAAATCCGTTAAATTTTTGGGTTATTTACATATTCCAGTTCACTATTTGTTATTATTGTCCCTATTTATGTTGGTTGTTATTCTCCTGCCATTTTATTTTCTTCTTAGACCACTTATTTTTAATATATAAACATTGATAACTAGCTGTTATTTGTCATTATGAATGCTAACAATAAGGATGAACTCTAAATGTCTCAAAGTAGTGCAGTAAGAAGCCTTTAGAACCAACCCATCTAACCAAGATCCTAATTACAACCTAAACCAGTTATGACAAATTACTAAGGGGCAGGTTACACCCTGTGTCACTCACTGTAATGCCAAAGGAGCAAATTCTTTCTGTCTGCTATGTGAGAAGTGGGTAATGAGAAGGGAATTTGGCCAGGGCATCAGGGAACATCCCCTGCTGCTTTCAATAAGTGCTGTGGGATCTTTTACATCCACTGGAACTATTGCTAATGAACCTTATTAGTTATTCTTTGCATAGTCTAACCACTGCTGTGGCCATAGCACTTTGAGTTCACCAAAAGCCATCTGTCAACATAGTTCCACTTGCATGTCAGCACATGCATTGACCTTACTTGCAGTACTAATCCTGACATACAGGCGGAGCTCAACTCCATGAAGCTATGTGGTATTTCAGTGCTGCCTGTATGACAGACATGAGAATGCATACAATGACAGGTAACAACTCTCTCATGCATGCATTTTCTCTGTCATAACAACAGGGAAGATGTGATCTGAGCCTTTACTAGGGCAGCACAGTCAAACTTTAAAAAAGAGCCAGAGTTGAATTATTCCCATGGTAAACTAGGGACCAACCATATAACACATTACAACTCAGGCATACTTTTCCACACTGGCTGCTTTTATCTTGCAGTACACGTCTACCTGTCTGTGGGACCTGATATTTCAGGTCGTGTTGTTTTTCACTTGAAACTGACTTCAGTACTAATTTCCTCATACAAGTAGAGCGGTAGCAGTGTCACAAAGTTACAACAGCCCTCTGACTTGAATGGGCAGTTCCATAGTTTTGTGGGTTTGCGCTGGCATTCATTGCCAGTGTAAACATGCTGTGTTGCAGTACTGTCAGTCTGATTTCCATTCTGGAGTCATGCAGGACTTTGGCAGCCCTCTAAACATATGTCTCTAAGTTATTCTAAAGTACAAATAAGGACACACTTCTCGCTCAAGCAGATTAAATTACAATGGGTATGTAATTAAAGGGTATTGTGAAATCCATGCAGTCCATACAGCCAATGCATAAGAGACACTTGATCCAGACATTGTGGAATGTAGTAACAAAATATACTTAATTCACCCTGAAATCTAAAAGCTTTACCTTCCTAGAGCTATAATAATCATGCCAGATGACTTAGTCATTTATGTGTACACACCAATGACCACCCTTTCACAGTGAAGCATGGACAGATAGAATAGCTATGTTTGTGTGACTGTAACTGAAGTATTTTCTTCAATTGTTTAAGAAGAGTTATTCAAATCTTTTGCTGCTGCATGCAAAGTACTTAAGCTATATATTTAAAAATGCTTATTTTGCTTGCAGTATATTTCTGCTCATCAGTTTCATATTATTTTTATATTCTTTAAATACACACACACATACACACACACACACACACACACACACACACACACACACACACACACACACGCGTGTACACATTTAAAAATAATTTTATTCATCTGCTGTAAGCAGTCTGTTATTCTGATAGAGAGTCAAACACATCAGCAAATGGAAACTTAATAACAGTGGAATATGCAAGCTAAATACATTTTTATGTCATCAAATTTCAGTAACTATACCCTTACTGCACTGTGACCAGTGCAAAGCAATGAAGCTGAAGGACTTTATTTCCCCAAAGACTGTAGTCAAACCAGACTATTAGATATGAAATGATTTGGCTATCCTTCGGAAAAGGCAATTTACTGCAAAGAGCTAGAACATTACGTTTTCCAATGACAAAGCCAGTCTCATCTATAAAAGTTTGCTGATGGCAGGTGATACAGGAAATGCAGGGTTCATAACAGAACATTAAACCTTCTTACTTTAATACTCAATACATTGTAAATAAAACACCAGAAATGCAAAATGTCATCTACAGAAACATGGCATGCATTTCATATTCTCTTCAACTCTCAGTGTGAGGGCTTTGGCTGTCACACCTCGTATGCTTAAATACATTTCCTCCAGTGTGAGAGAAATGGAAAAGGATTAAAACAAATGCACTCATTTCTTTTCTTTACTCCAAGTGGCTTGGCTTCAGGGTCAGCATTAAATTCAGTGGTGGACAATGCCACAGCTGATATAATGAAATGTTGATTTTGTAAGTGTTTTTATAAAGATACATGATGCTTTAAGTGTCTACAAAACAGAACGTTCTAAGTAGAAATGTTTTGAAAATGAAGCACTACCTCTATTTAAAACCTGCATTTTTTTTCTTTTTGTAATGATCACAGAAATATAAAGAAATCTGCAAAAGTTTCTTTTTTACAGGGTTTCTACTTCAGTCATCTTATATCATAACAAATGAACAGCATACATACTTAGAAAGAATAAAGGTGTTGCTACTGCTGGATTACTTCATGCTGGTCACATTTTATGCTACATTCAGAATCATCATCAATATAAAAAGTTAGCAGAACTATACATAATATTAACACAGTAAGGAACGTCATCATCAGCAGCATCATGTTATTGTCAGGTTGTCATGGTGACATTTCGGAATGGGATAGACCAGGCTTTTTTTATCTCCAGTCACAGTCTCCATTTGTGGGACAACCAGGTATTAGCAAACTGAGAGATAAAATTCCTCCAAAATCTCCTAGGTTTGCCCTTAATATGGAAGAATAGCAACTATACTCTGAGGTACTCCTGCATTGCCAAGCTCTGCAAATAGTCATACAGAGTAAGGCCACCCACTCCTTAAATTAACCGCATTTCTATTGCTAGCATCAGTGATCTCATCCTCTTATCCTCTTAATCACTAATCAAAGCTCATGACCACAGCTGAGCTTGAGGACACAGACTGACGTCTAAAATAAAAGCATCACACCATGATCCATTTCTTGCTACAATACACTGTCAAACATAATACCTGCATACTTCCACTGAAGCACCAATGGTCAGTCTCTCGATTTCCTCTGCCACCAGCTGTAGATACCTCTCAGTAAGATAAGGTTTCAAACTGCCTACTCTGCATTCAGAAAAAAATACTAACCTAGCTTAAAAAAAGCAATTTCAGTATAACTGTTTCCAAAATCTAGGAAAATATTTTCTTACTTGGAAAACTGTTAGGCAGCAATGTTGGTTCTACCACGTAAACAAGTATTCAACATATGGAAATATCAATAAGTCATACATCTTTCACAAATTCTAATTTATATGAAAATTATCAAAGTACTTGTCTAACATCACTTTGTATTACAAATGTCATCTATCTATACTTTTGTCCATGTCTAATGCTCATGTCATAGCTGAAAAGGGTCTTTGGACAAGTCCACCTACCCAATTAACAAAGTTTAAAATAAAAATCGAAAAGTGAACTGGCTAACAAACTAACAAAAGTATTAAATAAGAAGTGCTTGATGTACTTGTGTCTCCTTAACTGAAGGAGCAATATACGCTTTGCTGGGACAGAACCATAACCTTGGGTGGGAAAGTCTTGATATTCATATTGTTAGAAATCACAGTCACATGAGGCCAGGAGGACAGCATAATTTATAAACAACAGATTTGCAGCTCACATGTCCTCAATTTTCCAGATTAAAGTTGTTTTACTGAAAAAACTACTTTCAAAAAGTTGTTGATTGGTTAGGTCTTCACCTTTTTTTCGTGTTGGTACAACCCTGGGCCAAGTGATTTTGGATTTGGAGGGTGTTGCAACCTATAGTTGGACAAAGATACTGACCTGGCCCTACTGATTGTTGTTTACAGCTGGCAGCTCGTGGTAACTGGGGTCAGCTCGCTCCATTCTCCGCCACCCAGCCCCCATATCCTTACATTTATACTTCTCTAATAACCCTCCTCTTCAAACAAGCACCCAATCACATCCATCTACCCAAATACAATTTGGCACCAAATTAGTCTATTACACCCCTTCCCACCTAGATTCTAGTACAAACATCTACTTCCAAAATACCTTTTGTTAAAAAACACTCTACCAAAATGGCTTTTGCTAAAAAAACCTCTATTACAAATTAAATCAAAAACTTTCAACTCCCATTTAAATACTCTCTTCACCAGTACATTCTAAAAATCATACTGCTACTCTTAACCGCTGTAGCTCACTTTACCGCTTATCATATCCACCTAAAAGAATCCATCTCCCCCTGCTCCACCTCCATTTACTATCTAACAACTCCCATGCCAGTCAACTTCCCTATATGTAGCTCCATCTGCAATATAACTACACTTCAGCGTATGCAAGTTTTAATTCTCCCTCATCCTAAAATTTCCAGTATATCTCAGTCCTATGACAAACAGTCCAACTCCTTAAAACTGTAGTCAGCTTAGTTGACAAGCTATCTCTCAGTGGTGACACTCATCCAAATCCTGGCCTCACCTACAATCCTTGTAACTCAACTACTCAAACTTTTATACATTCACACCCCCCCAAGCCACAATCATAGCTCCTAGGAGCAAATCGGTTATCCTTTTAAGTATTAACAAAATAAGCTTAAACAATAAAGTTCAGGAACTGCATGACAGCCTCCCCCTTTACACTCCAGGTATTGTACTTCTCACCAAAACTTGGCTAAAGCCTTCCATAGCTAACAACAAAATACTACCCCCAGGCTATAATATATTACATGTAGACAGACTCACAAAAATGGGGGGAGGTGTAGCCTTACTTTTCAAAGACCACTTCTTCATAGTATCTTTTGATGAAAAAACACCAAGCTCCAATAATGCCAAAGTTATACTTGCCAAATTAAAAGTAAACCCCAGAAAACACACACACACGCACACATATATATATATATATATATATATATATATATATATATATATATATATATACATATGTATGTGTGTGTGTGTGTGTGTGTGTGTGTGTGTGTGTGTGTGTGTGTGTGTGTGTGTGTGTGTATAATAGGTATCTACATGCCCCCATGTGGATAATCTACAAGCTTTAGAAAACATACTATTTTGGTGTGCTACAACACTTCCTCAGGAGACTATTATTATGGGCGATTTCAATATTGACTGGTTAGACTGCAACTCCCCAAACCCCAAGAACTGCATAAACCTGCACAGCTTCACACAGCTTATCCAGACACCCACTAGAATCAATAAACAAACCAACAAACATTTCTTCCTAGACTGGATGCTTATTAATAGGCCTAAACTGATCTCTTACTCTGGCTGTCTACCAGACATTCTCAGTGACCACTACCAAACCTATTTACTGAGGAACTGAGTCAATCAACCTAAACAAACATTTAAACAAGTAAGAAACAAAAAACACCTAAACCCCAATAAGCTTATAGATATATAAACACTATGACTGGACACCCATAAAACATTTACCCCTACAGGATGCAATCAACCACTTTAACTCTACCTTCCTAACTAAACTAAACTCTCAAGCCCCCAATAGAAATATGCGTGTCAAATCAAATCACGCCCCATGGTTAACAAAAGAAACACTGTCAATACTTAAATCCAGGGAAAAGGCATGGGTAATATGGAACAAAACAAAGTACCAACCCACCCTACTACACCGTGAATTGAGGAATAAAACAAAGCAGCAAATTAAAAAAGACAAAATTAACTACTACACCAAAATACAAACTAAGCATCTCAATAATCCACAAAGATTCAGGTCAGCTATAAATAATATACTTCAACCAGGCAAAGTCAGGACACCCTCTCCTAACACTAATAATAACTCTGAACCTATGAAATACTTTACTGAAACAATACTAGCTTTATCCAGCAATCAAAGCTCCATACTTACCTCAACTACCTCTACCTCTGTCTCTCCCAATATTAAAGCCAAATTCTCACTGCAACTCGTACCTACAGAGACAATAAAAAAAAATACTTAAGAAGTTAAAACACACCACATTAGCTGCAGATAAAATGCCTGCCAAGTTCTTAAAGCTAACAGCAGAGGGTATAGCCTATCCTGTATCAATTCCAATTCCAGTTACTGCATGTGTCTAGTCAGGTATATACCAAAGGCAGCATTATACACTCTCTATGATTGGTCTGATGAGGGCCAAGTACAGTGGAATAATGACCTCTCTGGACCTACATGCCATGCCTTTGCTTATTGGCTGAGCAACATAAAAGGATTTTCTTACTATCTTGGACACATGCTGCTCAAAGGCTAATTTACTATCTACATAAGTTCCCAGATCTTTGACTAGTGAATCAACTTTTAAGGGTATTTTATTGATGGTGTAGTTACCCGGGGTGGCAGGCTTTCCAAAAGGCATTATAATGCAGTTCTTGGTATTGAGATTCTTAGACCTTCCTGAAGGGTGTTCTCATCCTGGGGTATTCAATGACTGCTCCCAGTTTGCAATCACTGCAAACTTGGTCAGCCACAGGCCTTTGACAGCGTCTTTGACATCTGAGAAGTTGATGCCAAAGAGGAGTGGGCCTAGCACAGGGCTAGGGGATCTCACTGTTGACCAGCATCTTTGTATAGGTGGTCTCACCAATTCTAACCTCCTGGGTCCTATCAGTGAGCAAGCTAGCTATCCAGTGTGTTATAAAGGAGGTTTACACCTAGTTCCATAAGTTTGTTGACAATGCCTGAGTGGGGTATTTATTAATCTCCTTAGCCAGATCTAGGTAGGCAGTATGCACTATTTTCCTCACATCCTTTGTCTTAGTGATGTTTTCAAAGATGTCCACCAGATTCAGTAAACATGACCTTCCTTTGACAAAGACAGATTGTGATGGATCCAGTGTCTGCAGGTCTACCATATCCTTGTTGATAATTTCCATGGTAATTCTTTCTATAGCTTTGCAAATAAGACTAGTCAGACTAATAGGCATGTAGTTTCCAGTATCTTTTGAAGGTCTTCCTTTATGAAGGGGGATGAGCATAGAAGTCCTCTATTCACATGGCCCAAAGCCTGTTTTAAGACTATAGTTGAATAATAATGACTCCAGGGGTCCCGATAAGTCAGATTTTAGAATATTCAGGAGGCATCTTGGGATATTATCTGGGTCCACTGTGGCTGTATTCTTAGCTTTGAGTGCAGCTAGTGCATGCTCCCTAGTTACAGTTGGAGGGGCTATGTTTTATTGGTGTTTTGAGGAGTGAGAGGGGGATAAAAAGAAACTGAATTTGCCTTGGAATACCTCCTGTTTCTTTTCTTAATGGGACCACAGTATTTAATTTCAAAGCATGCAACTTTATTGTCAGACCTTACCAGGGAGGATGAGACTTGGGGATCAAAGTTCTCCCATACTTGTGAGCATGAGGATTTATAAGTATATTGGAACCTCTAGTGGGTGTATTCACTGTTTGGTCAACGGTGTTTGTATTTAGGAAGTCCATGATTCTCTATGCCTGTAGATTTGAGGCCGTGTAGTATTCCCAATCTATAGAGGGGTAATTAAAGTTTCTTTTGAGTAGGGTGTTAGGTTGGGTAATAGATGTCTCCAGTAAGTCCAAGTATGCAGTGTGAGCTTCTTGGGACATGGAGGGTGACCTATAGCTGGCTAAGATATGGTACAGGATTTTGTTTGTGGTGATGTGCATATGAAGGAACTCCAGGATGTCATCCTGTGTGACCACCTTAGAGGTATGCGTGCTACTGATGTATACTGAGACAACTCTTTCTTCAGCCTTTTTCTGTTCAGCTACTGGTCTAAAATAGGGGAAGGCACTGAAACCTTGCACTGCCAGGGAACTCTCTGCTGCTTTAAACCACGTCGCAATAACTGCACAGTTGTCTATATTTTCAAGTGTGAGGAGGGCTTAGAGGGAGTGTAGCTTTTGTTTAGGCTCCTGGCATTGAGCAGTTATACCTTGAGGTTCAGTTTTGTTGATTTTACTATGTCAGTAGGTTTGTCAATTTGGCATTGCCTAAAAAAGGCATTGTGGGGATAGATAAAGTTGTAGTCAATATTCTAAAGCCTGGGGGGGGAAATTACAGACCATCTTTGACAGAGCAATGTGGCCTGTTGACCATGTCCTCTCAAGCTGACAAATATCTGATCCCCTTAGAATGACACCAGAAAGAGCCAGCTGTTGAAATCAGTAATTTTGCTCATATTGTGGCATAGTCCTTGTTGATGGTAATATGCTGCCCAATGCTAGGCTCATATTAAAAGCTCCATAATGTCACTCTTCATATAACCCAGGGAGGTACATCTCAGGTCATTTACACCTTCACGGGCTACGATGGAATAATTTTGGTACCTGTGTGTGTGATTTGGCAGATCCTGGCTCCAGATAAGCAACTAAGTTATTTTCACCTCGCTTAGCCTGGTTAGAGGGGAATCAGTATACCTTACAATGGAGGTCATGTGACGAGAGTCCTGGGAAGTGTTTGTTTGCTTTAAGGGGGTTAGTGCGTGGGGTTCCACTGACAGTGACAGTATGAGTAGTGTTAGCTGCTATTATGTGAGTGTCTTTGGACTTGCTAAGGCATAGCTTTGACAGCAAGTGGTCTAGGTGACCTTTGTTGTTTAGGAAGATTGTTCTTAAGTGCCACAGCATATCTTAGACTATGTACATGTCACATGCTGTGTGTGCTAGGCGGGTGCTGCGTGTGTGGTCTTGACAAGTTGATATGCACTTGTATGTAAGAGTTTAGCCTCCAGTATCATTGTGTAAGTACACCTCTCATGTCCTGTGTCTGCTTCTTAAGGGTTTAAGTGGCTGTCAGTAAATATGAGACAGTTGCTGCATTGTTTCAAGATGCCCATATCCACCAAGTTGTCTAAAGAGACGTTAGGAAATTGGTCGCAGTTCAATGCTGAGTTGAAGGAATAATCAAAACAGTCAAATAAATCCTGATAAAGTTGAATCATCAGACCAGATTTACTTTATCTGATTTTCCTAAAATCGAGAAATATACCTTTAACACGTTGCAGATTTCTCATCATTTGAACTTTTGAGGAGGAGAACATTCAGACCAATGCTTCCTGCATACATTTCCTAGTAGTCACAGAAGTCAGGTTACCAGCCCTAAATTTTCACAAACAAAAAGTTGAAACAAAGCAATTTTATGACAAAGCAGCTAAGAACTTTTAACTCTAAAGGAAAGAGGAAGAAATATAGAGAAAGGGGCAGTCAGACAGAAAAGATGATTCTAGATCAGATTTTAGGACAGAAATCTCATTTCTTGGCTACATTACCTGCTCATCATGTACAGTCTAGATTTTATGTTCTGCAAGGGATGTTATGCAGCTGCATAACAGAAATCATAGACGTGTGACTAAACTGCACAACACATTCCAGAAATCTGAGTAGCCACAATCAGGGCATAAGAGAGGCTGTAATGAACTCTTCAAATAAGGCAGCGACATCAGCTAGTGACATCCATTCTGAGACTATTTGAAATCAATAATAGCTGTACCATGGTATGGCTGCGGTGGTGGTGCTGTGGTAGCGTTGTCGCCTCACAGTAAGATGTTGTCCTGTTCGATTCTCGGCTAAAGCGTCTTCTGTGTGGAGACATGCATGAATGGTGTACCTTTGTTGAAGGTTGTGCATCAGAGCTGGCAACTCGTCACGTAAAAATCTACTGCCAATCATTAGCGGATTAGCTGTGGCGACCCCTAACCAGGAAAAGCCGAAAGATACAACAATAGCTCTACCATTGTCCATTAATAATGAAGTTGCTGATTTGAAAGCTGATGGATTAAACCAGGACAATTTAAATGTGTTTGGTGACTGTAGCTAATGTGCACACTATGGCTCACTGATAATGAAGCCAGTCAGTTTTTGTACTTATGCTTAATTCATAACTTGGCACAGTACTTCTTGGAAAGTTATAATCCCTTGACTAAACAGTTATGGTTTAGGTAGCTATCAGTGCAATGCATAATTGTAAATGCTTTAAATATGATATTTCTTCTCCTCTTTGAGTAAAAAGGATAGGTCACACAAAGGGAATATGTTGTACTGAATCTTTAAATGTAAAACTAACTCTATTGTCATGTGACATGGATGTAGTCATCCCTCTGGAGTGCAAGCATATGGCAAAAGCACCTCTTGAGTTCCAGTGCATTCAGTGTTTCTAATGCCATCTTGAAATGTGAAACAAATAAATTCATTTTCAGATTGGACATCACTGATCTGTGTTTTCACAAGTCATCATACTAGTATCAGTTACTCACCTGGACTTGTATATTATAACACTGAGATTATACAGATGTGGGAAAGGCAGAATACTTGTTTCCATCTTCTGAGGATGTGCATCCTCTCCGTTGTTATACCTAAGACCAGGAGATCTGGTGACAAAGGTCTCTGCATAGGAAAACACTGATATAGCTTCCTGCAAAAATGCTGATTTTAGGAGATTCACATTCCTTATTGTAACCATTAAACTTTCAGCTGTTTGGTTAAGTGCAACCAACTTTCTGGATTTTGAAAAGATGGGTTTCATACTGCTCAGGTAAGTTCCATTTGGCTTAATCTTTCCTAAATCTTTCCCACTAGGACTAACTAGTCTTTTCTGTCATGTGCATTTTTAAACATGTCATAGCAAGATGAAAAGGATTTAACTTACAGCATTGAAAATATTTTCAAATGGCTGTATTTGCTCAATTGTAATGGGACAGATATTTGAAAATCTATTAATTGAAAATCTAGATAATATTTACTTATAATGTGATTAGATATTTCATAAATTAGGTAAGATGTACATGTAGAAGTAGGTTGGAGGAGAAACTTATTGTAGCTATGGCTGAGCAGTCTCTCTCCAAAAGGCGGATGCCAGTAGTTCAATTTATCATTTTCATATAATTACCCTTTTATAAGAAAAAAGCAGACAAGCTATTGGAATTGAACAATGAAATCTTTAATAAACAAATTAGGAAATGCAATTTGAAAACCAAACCTATGCAGACTTGTGTACTTATTGAATGAAATCTATCATAAAAAGCTTTAGACAGCTGACTTAGCAAATGCCGTCAGCCAGCTGATCCTTCTGCTATCGCTACTACCACTAAATAAAATAATTATTTCTAAATCTGACCATTTTGCTGCTTCAGAAAGACTCACAGACAACTTATAGACAAAAGCTCACTGATTTGGGGCAACAGGCTGTTCTCTCTTCTCATCTTCTGTCCATGATCATGGTTTGTCATTGTTCACAGTCCATGATGCCCTCAGCACATTATGCAAAAAGCAATGACTAAATGGACTGTACTACTGTAATGATTTTTTTAAAAGAATCAAATCACTTGCAAAAACAATTCTAGAGAAGGGTCCTGTAATGAGGCAGCACTAGGGAATTTTCAGTTATCACTTTCCTTTCAGAAAAATCTCCCCGTTCTGTTTCTCAGAAGAGAACCTTGGCTTTTCACTTTTTTGCTGTGTCAACATTGTGAAAATCAATACAGCATTCTCAAAGCAAAGTTACATAGATACCTACAAATTCCAATACAATTAAGAAAATACAGCTTTTGATAGGAACTAACATTCTAAGGAGTTGAAACTTTTAGTCCAGGAAGACAACAAGCCAATGTGCTAAATATTAAACCTTTTTCTATCCCACATGGTTTATTTTACAATTATTGCCATACTTTTTGTGGTTAAAACATTTTGGTTTATACCATCCATCTGTGTTTTTTCTGCATTTTACAAGACCTTTTATTCTGGTTTAGCTATTGTTTAGATTGTTGTTTAGTTTATTTCTTTTTTCTGCTAAAGTCTTGCAACTTTAGGTTAATCATCATAAGACTCTCTAATCTGACAGAACTTTCTTATAGGTTCATAGGTAGGTACTAGGCTATTGGCCCTAGGGCCTATATATGCCTAGCCAAAAAGGTACCCTGGCTTTCACCACCCAAGAAAATTATTTTCCTGTGCCCCTGTCGAGCAGAGCCACAGAAGTGATCCCTGGGTTGAATTTCCTATTTCCCATCCAATTAGCCCCTTGTCTATTGATCTCCTGGACTTCCTTAAATGTAGCCAACTGAGCTTGATGAAGAGTCATAGGCCTGTAGCTAGTAGGAGCTTCTTCTACTATGTCTTATCCTGGATGATTGTGTTGAGGTTAGGCTTACTCAGCACCAGTCAAGAATGAAATACCAATGGGATATGGGCCTTCCCTGTTTCATGACTGTACTTTCAGTGTCACTGTTATACTCTATGATTAACAAGACCTGCCCTCCTAGACTGTTATCTCAGATCATATTATGCAACACAAGATTAACAAGTAACAATCCAGGAATTATTCCTGTGTTGTTCCAAGTGGTCAACAGTGCATTTATTACAGAGATATTTAAAGACAAATACTCAGGACTTGTACTGAATTTGTGTTGCAGAAGATCTTTGAATAATTCACATACTAACACAGGGAAAACTGGTGGGGGTATGGCCATTTGTTATTTAGGGATCTGGAGATGATAAGGATAGATGGTGGAGTATTTAACACATTTCAACATCTTCAATGGTCAGGAGTAAATTGCTGATTCCTCTTTGGACACTATCAGTTTACTTCAGATAATTTTTGCAAGAGTTATGTGATGTCCTCTTTCAGTAACTTCAGGAATTCACCAACAGTTGAGTCTGTGTGGACGTTAATACC
This sequence comes from Protopterus annectens, assembly GCF_019279795.1. NCBI lineage: Eukaryota > Metazoa > Chordata > Ceratodontiformes > Protopteridae > Protopterus > Protopterus annectens. Next base: position 1,265,530,624 of record NC_056725.1, on the reverse strand, counting down.
CGGGATGATGATGTTACTTATGAACTTGCCAAGAATCAACTTTGTTTTTTCTGGAGAAGTTCACCTTCAGTTGGTGGTTTTATTGTAACCCACACATTTGTATATTCATTGGACTTAATCATCCCACATTTGATTGCAGATCATTACTTGGTGACAGAACCTATCTTTTGCTTGGACCATCATTTAGTTTACTTCAGGCCTGGCCTTCCTTCATCTCAGACTTCCAATACAGATAAAGCTTGGTCACTCAAGGAGGCATACATTGAACAAACTTCTGGCTCTTGTTGAAAAAATTGTGGGTAACTTGCAAAGGGCCTTCAGGTTCATGTCACAGTATGTAACACAGAATTGGTGAAGTTGGAAGTGTCACAGCGAGGGCTAGTGTTGGAGTAAGAAAGTGGCAGCACTGATGTGGGAACATGATGAATGACTGATTGCTACCAGACATAGATCTGCTGCAGCAGAAACTTTGAGATGTCATGGACAGAGAGAGTTGCAGTAACCTGTACTTTGTGGGGATGTTCAAAGAGCTAAGGGAAGGGACAAGGTGAGTTGAAAAATGCAGGGGCTACAGAAATAGACTGCTTGTTGGTAATAAAGGAGTCAGCTTTGTTGGTTGAGTAAAGGACCAGACACCAACAAGTGCTAATAGGCCATAGAGGCTTTTAATGTGCTATTTCTCATCATTTGAGGCCAATGAATAGTGTCTAATTCATAAGTGAGGTTGAATAGCAAAAAGTGTGGAAGTCAGCGCCATTTGAGTTTGCTCACTTATTAGTAAGGGAAGTAAAGTGAACTGCTGACCCACCTTGTTGTTAGGAATATTAAATCCTGATGGCTTTATTTGGTTGTGTTGAAATCCAAAATCAACAATTTAATAAACCTAAGGAAGTAGAAGTGTTGTGGTGAACAAAGTGCAGAGGAAGGCCAGGGTGGGAGTTTGATGAGTAAAGGCTGCTGCTGCCGCCTAAGGACATGCTTATGGAATCTGAGCCACACAAATCCGGAACAAAGATCAAACTTATATACCCACAAAGTAATTAGAGATAAAGAAGCTTGGACGTGGGGATTAATACAAATAAAGGACAGGTAGGAAATAATGAACTATGGTAAGAAGAAAGGAGATGAGGATGCAGAGAAGAAGGAGGTGAAGAAACAGGAGGAATAGGCAGAAAGTTTGGAGAGGCACATAGAGAGAGAGAGAGAGAGAGAGAGAGAGACCAAAGGAAAAAGGCTGCATATGGTGTGTGTGTGTGTGTGTGTGTGTGTGTATGTGTGTGTGTGTTCATATTTGTATGTGTGTGTGTGTGTGGGGGGGGGTGTACGCGTGCGTACTTGTGTGTGTGTGTGAGTATGTGTGTGCGAATATTGAATATCTTCATAATTGCTAATAAGCAACTAACAGTATATCCAATATAGTGCATAAAATATGTCCAGTGACAATTTACTTTTCCCAGCATATTTCTCAGGATATCACTTAATAACATGCAACTTTCTCAGTTATGAAGATATGAATGTAAATATGAGCATGGAGTGAGGGCGGGAGGAGGGATGCAAATTAAATGTCAAGTAACTATTCAGATTTTTGTCCAGATGAACTTGTATTTGAGTTTGAGTCATATTTTTTTATTTGCTCTTCTTGAAATGTCACTGAGTTTATTTCATATTTTTGATTTTTTCTTCACAACATTTGTGATTTTCCTTCAGATTGTTAAGGGTTACAGTTTCTAAATAATAGTTTTAGACTTTATATCTTTCAGAAAATGCATGTTATACAAATCTCTAATCCTAGCAACTCTCTAAGTATGCCCCGATTCTGGTCCTTCATTTTCACAATATTTTTGGCTTTGTTTCTGATTTTTAGACTAAAAAGTTGAAGTAGTGATTTTTTTTATTACATTTATAAGAATCAGATGTCTGTGATGTGCACAGACAAGTAGCTGCACTTGCTGGGCCTGACTGTAGGGTAAAATGACTAGAAGCTATTGTTTGCATTGCTAATATGATTTGTAGGAAGCAACCACAAATACTTTAATGTGTGGCTACTATTTATGGCCATCATGTTTATCACAATGAACTGTAACTGATCACTGGCACAGTGTTGTAGAGCATAGCAATACCATTTCACATCAAAAACTCGGGTTGAGTTATTGGTTGTGGTGTCTTCTGTGTGCAGTCTGCCTGCTATCCCTTTCTCAGTGTGGATTTATCCATGTGATCTGGTTCCTCAGCAACCCAAAGACATAATGTAGGTGCAATTCCAATTGTACAATTTGACTGTAGGTGTGTGTATGTGTCTGTCTGTGTGTATGGATATGTGCGTGTGTGTGTGTGTGTCTTTGTATATATGTTTGAGAGGCAGCACCTACTTGGAATATATAACTGATATAACTGTGGTCATTTGTACCTTCAACCCAATTTAAGATCAGAATAATACACAGAAGGTGACAATCTTTTTTTTTTTTTTTTTCGGAGGGGGGTAGCAGGCACTATTCTCAGATATGTATGTATCCTGCCAGGCATTCTTCTCCTCAGTTTGTTGTGAACTTCTATTCTGTTAAGCAGAGATTATTTCCTCCATGAATGAAAAAATAAGACAGATTTTTTTTCTTGCTCATGTTTTTGTTTTTGTTCAGGCCATCGTTATGTCAAAAGTTTGTAAGATAGAGCTCAGATGCTCTGCTGAGTATCTATAACCTTAGCTTAATTCTGTTACTTATTCCACAGTTATTTGCTAGTTATAATGTGCTGAAAAGCTACAGAAAAAAAGTTGAAAAGTAAGACTGACTGTTTCCTTAGTCATGATATTTTTATTCAATGAAATCTAGAATTACTAACAATAACAAAAAATAATGACCAAATCAGGGTGACCACATGATAAGTAAATGGCCCCGAAAACAAAATAAAAAGCAGATAATTCTGTGGCTTAGACATGAAGAGGCATAATGTAGAATTACAATCTCTTGAATCTGTGGTGGTAATAATCATTTGACCTGAATGCTCTTGAAATGGGAAAAAGTACAACAGCAAAATACTAACACTGGTGAATTAATGAGCAGCCATTCAAAGAAGTACAAGCTGACTGTGCTTGTATTACTAAACCTGTGAATGATGGTAAAAGTTAACGCTGGTCTACAAAGCTATGGATTAAAGGCAAAGCAACTATGTGTAAACTGAACAGTGGTGCAGAAGCTATCATAATGTATGAGTCTACCTGTAAAGCATTGAGTTTAAACTGCAAGTTGTATAAGTCTGCATGTGTCTTAATGTCCTATTCTGGGTACAGGCTGAAGTCACTAGGACAAGTCTGGTTAAGCTCTTTATACAAAAATAAAGAGTAGAAGGTACTGTTTCAGTTAGTCACTTTGTAAACGTAAGTAAATCAACCAACTACATTGGGAAGAGATGATTGCATCACTCTGGGAATGATAAAATAATTCATGTGACCTAAATGTAAAATACAAAGTTCTCTGCTGGTCTGAATAATAAAATGGTATTTCAAGTCAAAACTTTCATTGTATTGAAAATGGAAATGCACAGAAGCAATTTTTGACAGAGCTGCAAGAGTGTGCAAGATAGAGTTCAGAACATTCCTAATGGCATCTTATACATGTGTTGAGCAAAGCTGAAACCAATACAGCATGTGGGCAGTCAAGTACAGAACTCAAGGGAAATAGTGCGGATGCTTGGAATTTTACTGTCGGTTAACCAACTGTTCTAATGAAATCCACAGGGAATGTGTCTGTGATAAACATTACAAGCCCAGAAGCATAATCACAGAGTTTAGAACCTATAGCTGTAACACAGGAAGCAAATAATTTTTCAAAAGGCCTGCTGATCTTTTAGTAGGTGTACTATATTTACATGCTGAATACTGTATAAAGAAATCACTTGAAGCAGCTCCTGTGATTCATAGTCCATGTAGCATGGCCAATGCACTTAAGACCAAAAATGAGCTAGAATTAAGGTGCATGGAGTCACTGGGAGTAATAACCAAGCATATAAAGCCTGAATGGCTCAGTAGTATGATGTTAGCCAGGACAAGGTCAAACTTGTATTGAGCTACAAGATCTTAATAAAGATCTCATGGGCTTGTCACTACTTGATGATGTCATTTAATGCAATCTGAGAATTGCAATATTCCTCTCACATAGGAGTAATTATGCCCTTTCTACACCCATGTGAACAAGTGGTCCTATCAGGATATTCTTTGCCTAGGTGATAGAGATTATTGTTCATTCATTCACGGATACCTGCTTTATCAAGGGCTGCAAGATACCCAGAGTCCTTCCCAGTAAGTAGTAAGCACTATTCAGAAGATCATTTAATTTCCAGACAATAGACACCTGCTGGGTAATAACTTTTAATTCATCTGACAGCAAATGAGTGGGATGAAACAAAAGTACACAACAAAAGGCCAATCTTATACTAGGAGGAAATGCAGCCTTCAAACAACAGGCATCGAGGTTAGGAACAAAATCAGAGAACCAAGAGCTGTGTGTCAACAAAACTAACTGCTGTGCCAATGTGGTGCTTAAATGGCACAAGGAAGAAATTAAACAGCACTTGTCTCAAGGCATCTCCTTAGAGTATGCACTATAGGCACTACAGCTCCTTACAGTATTCACTATAGGAACTACGGCTCCTTTTAGTACTCACTCCTCAGTATTCACTACAGGCACTATAGCTCATTATTGTATTCACTATAGGTACTACAGCTCCTTATAATATTTACTACAGGCACTACAGCTCCTTTTAGTACTCACTATAGGCACTACAGCTCCTTACAGTATTCACTATAAGCACTACAGCTCATTACAGTACACACTATAGGCACTACAGCTCCTTAAAGTACTCACTGTATGCACAATGACATTGTGAATTTTGACTAGAAATTATTCCTCTTTATATACTTACATTTAGCCAGTTCTCTACCCCATCTTTCTGTGGAAGTGAACTAAATGTTATGACAAGGTATGAGCATCATTGTATCACAGTAGAATACTAGGCTAATGACCTGAAGACACCTTTTTAAGCCTAGCCATGCTATCCAATAATACTAGATAGGTATTGTTCCCATTAAATTTAGTGGGGGTATTTATGACTCTGGCAGGAGTGGTCAAGCATTTACAAGCTTCCTGTCTATAATAGAGACATAGATGTCAGACCAGGGAAATAATGGTTCCACAGCTGCAGAAGGGGCAGCCTCTGAGACATATATCTGTCCCTCCAGCAGGTCTTATTCATGTTGAACATGAGGTTTATTTCCCTGTATCAGGTGTTTCTGTTGCTACTTGTTTTGCAGATGTGGAAAAGGTCCATTAATGTTGGATCAGAGGATGCTTTGTAGGGCAGGTATAGGTCACTTCTCAGCAGCCTGTAGGAGACTGAGTCTAAGGACACATTTTCTACACCATGTATTAATTTTGTGAGGTACCTCTCTGGATGCTCCAGTTGTTGCATATGCCTGATTAGATACACAGCAAAGGGGACATTGTACTCAGTGATTGGTCTTATGATGGCAGAGAACAATGCAACAAAGATATCTTTGGACCTAATTGCCATACTCTTGCTTATAGATTGTGCAACACAAATGATTTCCCCACAGCAGTAGACACATGATGGTCAAAAGCCAAATCACTGTCACATGCGTTTCCAAATCCCTGACTATGGATCTACTCTTAGGGGTATATTATCAATATATTAATTTGCAGGGGTAGCCATCTTTATAACAGCTACTATAATGCACTTCTTGGAATTGAAGTTTAGACCATGACTATAGCACCAATTATTAGTCTGTGTCAGGCTGTTTTGGAGGGTATTTGTGTCTTGGGGGGACTCAGTGACTGCGCCTAATTTGCAATTGTCTGTGAACGACATCACCAAAGGCCTTTGATATTAGCCTTGACTTCAGAGAAAGGGTTACCAAACAGGAGCAGTCCCAGCACTGAGTCCCGAGGCATTCCACTAGTGTCTAGCCTTTTTGTGGAGGTAGGCTCCCCTATTCTAACATTTTGGGTCCTATGTATGAGCCATATGGCTATCCAGTGGGTGAAGTAAGGTTTATACTCAATTTAGTGAGCTTGTCTACAATGCCTAAGTTTGGTATTGTTTCAAATGCCTTGGCCAGATCAAGGTAGCTGGAATGGACCATTTTCACTTGTTCATTGCTTTGGTGACCTTCTTGAAAAAGTCTACAAGGTTAAGTAGGCATGACCAGCCCTTGACTGACCTGAACTGAGTTGGATCCAATGTTTGAAGTTTCTTATGTCTTCATTTAACATATCCATGACTATTCTTTCCATAGCTTTATATATTAGAATAATCAGGCTTATGAGTCAGCAGTTCCCTTTGTCTGTGGATGGCCCACTCTTGTGCAGCTGGACAGCTGTTGCAGTCCTCCATTTGTTCAGCATGAAACCTATTTGGAGACTGTGGTTAAATATTGATTCCAGTGGACCCTGTAGTTCATACTATTAAGGAGGCATCCTAGGATACTACCTGGGCCCATTAATGCAGTGGTGTTGGCATTGCAGTGTGCTTTGCTAACCTGTTCCTTAGTGATAGCTGGGGGAGTTATTGTTGTGGGTATTTCCTGTGGGGTATCTGGAAGGAGGAGGGATAAGATTAGAGTCAAATTTTCCAATGAATAGATTTCAAATGATCTTCCTGCTCAGTATAGTTGGCACCATTTACAAGTGATTTGGGGAACTGTGTATTCCCTTTGAGACTGGCGATATAGCTGAAGAAAGCTTTGTGATTGTCCTTGGCCTGGTAGGCGAAAGCTATTTTTACTTCAAGTTTGGCTATGGTAGTCTTGATTATCACCCTAAGTGGCATATTAAGATTGATGAGTGAGTTATTGCCTTGCTGTTCAGGTCTCCTTCTAATTTGTGCCTTAACTTTCTTCCTTTATATACTGCCTGTTGGTGGGATTCCACCATGGTGGCTTATTTTTTATATTCATCCTGTGCTTATTCTGGGTAGAGGCAACTGTCTCTGTGCAGCTGTTAATATGATTACACAGGGCTTTCTTGAATGATTCTGCAGGGGCAGCAGTGTTCTCAGTGTTTTTTTTTTTGGGGGGGGGGCCTTGAAATTTGGCCAAGATGTCAAGTAATAGCATGACATTTGCCTTAGAATAATTCCTGAAAGTTCTGGGCTTAACAGGAGTCATGGGTTTCACATTTCAGAGGAGACAGCTTTATGATCTGCCCTTACCAGTGAGAACATTACACTAAGGAGAGGACCATGTTTTCCCATGTTTGTCAGGACCAAATCAAGGATGTTCACAGACCTAGTGGGTGTTGGGATAAGCTTGTCTGAAGTATTAGTGTTTAGAAAGTCCAGAAATGTCTGGGTATACATGTTAGGGCCATGTAAGATTCCCAATGTGTAGTGGAGTAGTTAAAGTTCTCCATGAATATGGTGTTGGGTTGAATGGGGAGCATCTCATGTACATTTATGTGTTAAGGGTCATGGGTCATGAAGGGGAACCTACAGCTTGCAAAGATATGAAATGGGACATTGCCTAGCAAAAGAATATACATTGACTGGTAGTAGGAATGGAATTAATCAGAATATGTCATTCATTAGATTGCCATGGTTGTAATTATGCATGTCAAGCATTTTATGTGTTTATTAATCTGTTATAATGTTGTACTACATTCTATAGTTTGAGGCTGAACACCTACACTTTGAAAATTGCAACACAATTAGTAGCGGTAATGCTGCATATCAACTGGCCAACCTAAGCTCTGAAATAGACCATTAACTGGTGAATGTGAAAATTAGAACATGGCATAGAAAACAACAAATTATAAATAGAAGGAGAGTGATGTAAGACAGCAATTCAGTTTCTTGCTAATGCAAGTGAAAATAAGTGCAAAATGTTTCTGAAAAAAATAAAATTATTCCTTGTTCTGACTCATATAAAACATTTGACAGACAATACGACCAGTCCTGATATCAACGCACACAAAAAAGTCTTGATGTTTTATTTCCCAAACACTACTCGATGACTGGATGACACTAGAATACAGGGATCCAACATTCAAACACAGGTAAAACACACTGTAGAATTTAATGTTGTTTATTATTACTACCTTGTGAATGCTAAGCCCAGCTATACTAAAGTATGATTACTTGCCTCATTGTGGAGATGTGCCATCGCAATCTACCACTGACCTGCACAGTCGAAGCTCACATCATTATTATTTCACAAAAATACTAAATGCATTTTCAGGGGTATTGTAAGATTTAACACATGTGGACATTACAGCTGCACCTACATGAAAAACAGTAGCACATTAATATGAATGCTTGCTATTCAGTTACTTGAGCATGTAAAAATAGTTTCTTCAAGTACATCATTTTGATTGCTAGCCTATAAACAATTTCTCCACACTATCCACTGCTTACCCTTCAGCAACTATAGCATCAGTGAGCACATGTCAGGTACAGTTAAGTTCTTTGAGCTTCATCAATGGTCTTGTACAACTACATATGACTCCGTGTGTTCATTCCTAATATATACCTTCTCTCCAGCAGTACTTGTGCACACAATACTGTCCTAATACTGCAATTACAAACTAGTAGACTTACTTTCTGGCATTCATTAACATTCTGATCATGTCCAGCATCAACAGAGCTACTCTGCTTATTTCTTCCAGTTTTAGACCCAATTGCTGAGAGCATAATTAATGAGAACTTGTAAATAGCTTTAAATTAAGTACAGCTCTACCTAATTGCATTTTACTAAGTACAGTGTGGCTAAAAGTATATATCCATGCCCTAGATACTGTATAGTGCACGTTAGTGTACAAATAAGAACCAAACAAGTAACAAAAGGAAAATCTACAAAATGTAATACTAACATAAAACTAATTTGAAGTCGGAAAGTACCATAGTGAAGTCACTGGTTCCCTGGGTTTCCAGAGGGTCATGAAGGGAAGTAACTTCTTTCTGTTGGCAGTAGAAACCGCAATGGTATTTTAAAGGGGCAGGGTTCAAATCTCGGTTGAAGCACTTAGTTCTTTGTTAGTTGTGTTTGTATCTGATCTACAATATTCAAGCATTACACTTCAGATTATTTGTAATAACTAATAATTTGTGTGGCCACTCTGCTGTATACTGAGAAATCTGCAGGAAGATACAAAGTTACAATAGCTTTAGTCACATATCACTGCAGGCGGGGAAGTGGTGCAGCAGGTTACATTGTCACCTCACAGCAAGAGGTTCTTTGGTTCAATTCTTGGGTCGGGTACACTCTGTGTGGAATCTGCATATCCTCCCTGCATTCGTATGGGTTTCCTCCCACATTCCAAAAAGATGCATCTGAAGTGTTTCTCCCCACGCCTCTCTTGAAAATGAGCTCTGTCCCAGTTGGAATCTCCCAGTATACAAATATAACAGCTAACATCACTGGAACAGTTTTCTGACTGGTATTAGTTCAACATCCAGGTGAAGCACTTATTTATTTCTTGCCTTCCTATGCATTTCCTAAAAGATGCATGTGACGACTGTGCCCTGGCCTAGCAATCAAGGAGCCTCAATCCTCACCACTAACACCAGGGAGGTTGTCTTCTAGAAGAGGAAAGGATAACTAATACATACAGTAAAGCACAATTTCCCTTAAGTGCACACAGAGATCACAGTCAGTTTGGGGCTGGTTGCTCCTTTGATCACCAGGTCCCCAATAAGACTCCCCACTGGCACAGCTATAGGGTCCAGGTCTCAGCCTAACTGGGCAAGCTAAAACCTCCAGTACCCTCTCTGTCCAACCAGTGCTTTGTGTCCCTGCCAAGTAGCTGACACAACACACAAGCACACACTTTGAGATAAGTATTTGTACAACTTCACAGACACTTCGGGGAAAGGCTGACACAGATTCTCCAACTGTGCCCCTTTACCCAGACTATACAGTAGTTATTACTGCCACCACCCAGTTAATAATATCAGCTACTAAAAGGCCCTTAAAAGGGTGTCCAATTATTACTGTGCAATTTTAATATCCAATGGTAGTATGACTAACAGTCAAGGCTTACTTTAGAGTGGCCTATTACAATAACCTCTATAAATATGCAATGTACTCTACAGCTTATCTCTACACAAAACAGCCACAGGTAGAAGGTTTTAAAAATATGTAATAATAAATAATTAAAACTCAAGACAAAACTACTACACCACAGAGATATCTAAGAGTTCAGAGATCACACAGAAACTTAAAATAATACAGTAGGACAGGTCTGACTTCAAAGAAAAAAACGAATTAATCTTTACTAGCTTTAACTATTCCTACAAGAAATCACAGTGCTAAGACTTACACATGTGAGCACAAGGCAGAGTGCTGATAAGTTAGATGTCCAAAGTCAAAATGCTTTTTAGTCTCTTGTGAGAAATACTATTTAAACATTACCAACGAACATGTCTCTAAAGCCCTCCCAAAATTACATAATTTTTGACACTTACGTTTTCCCAGTATTCATATTGCATCATCTTAACACCTGGTCTGAGTTTTCAGGGCACAGACTGCATTATTTAGCAATCTAACACCTCCTCAGAAACTTACAACAATACAAGACATTTCACATGTATATGCTAGCAGAAACCAGAGCAATAAAGCGCCTTCCACATCTAAATTCTAGTCATAAACTTTAGCCTTAAAACAATGGGCATGAAATCTTCATCCAGCCACTCTGGAACCGAATTCTAACATGAAAGAGTACAGCATGCTTCACTGGGGCAGTAGAGTGCAAAGTTGTCACATATTTTGCAGTTCCACATTTCACAGTATTCTTTACATTCAAAAAAACATGCCTGTATTTTACATTTATTTACAAATGCCATAATTATATATCAAATTTTATTTGACTAGGCTGGCAGCCTTCGTCCATCTCTCCCCAATCGTCACATCTCTTCCCCCCAGCGAACTCAAGCAAGTTTTCCAAGTACCCCTTGAGAAACATCGCTTGAGGGTGTCAGGTCTATCTGGGTGTACCTCACCCCATTCCCTGTCTTGAGAGCCCATCTGCATTGGCATTGCTACTCCCACTGCCGTGCTGCACTGACGTAGCATATGCTTGCAACCCCAGACTCCATCTTTGCATCTTGGCATTTTGCTGACTGGCTCTGTTTAACCATGTTAGAGGGTTGTGATCTGTCATCACAGTGATTTTTTTTCCATACAGATAAGGCTGAAGTTTTTGTAGTGCCCAAACCATGACTACACATTCCTTTTCTGCTGCTGCATAGCATTCCTCCCTGGGTTGGAGCCTATGACTGAGATAAACCACTGGGCACTCTTCTACCTCTGAAGAAATCCTGCTAAGTACAGCCCCCACCCCATAGTTTGAAGCATCCACCTTCACAATAAATTCTTTGCTGTAGTCTGGACTGGCTAACACAGGGGGTCCTCCCAAAGCTTCCATAAGCTTCTGAAATGCCTGCTCACATGTTGGGGTCCACACTACCTTATCTGGCCTGTTCTTCCTTGTCAGGTCTATAAGGGGAGCAGCTATGGTACTATAATTGGGAACAAACTTTCTGTAGTACCCTGCTGTCCCCAAGAATGCCCTCACCTGCTTTTTGGTAACAGGTGCAAGCCATGCCTGAATAGCTTCCACTTTGGCAGGTTCTGGCCTTATCTTACCACTCCCCACTCTATGTCATAGGTAGGAGACCTCTGCCATACCCACCTGCCATTTGCTCAGCTTAATGGTCAACCCTACCCTCTGTAGTCTGCCCAACCCTCCATGACATGCTGAAGATGTTCTTGCCAGGAATGGCTGTAGATAGCAAAATCATCCATGTAAGCAAGGGCAAACCCTCCTGCTCCTGCTAAGATATGATCTACCAGCCTCTGGGAAGTAGCTGGCGCATTCTTCATCCCAAAGGGCAGCTTTGTGAACTCATACAAGTCAAAAGGAGTCACAAAGGCTGACTTCCCTCTAGCACTGGGAGTCAAGAGCACCTGCCAGTAACCCTTGGTAAGATCAATGGTTGTAAGATACTTAGCCCCAACCAGCTGCTCTAGGGCCTCATCTGTCCTAGGCATGGGGTAAGCATCTGACTCTGTGTGACTATTTAATTTCCTGTAATCCACATAGAACCTGGTGCTGCCATCCTTCTTTGGCCACTGGTGAGGATCAGGGACTGTTGGACTCTTGAATCACCCCTAGTTCCAACATCTCCTGTACCTCTTCCGTCAGAGTCTGTTTGACTCTCTCAGGCACCCTATAAGGGGCCTGCCTGAAAGGCCTTTGGGGTCCTGTATCCACCTGCTGCTGCACCAGGTGGGTGCTCCCTGGTTTCCCGGTAAACATGCCCCCAAGATCCTGCAACACTGCTCGGATTTCTCGAACCTGGGTAGGAGAAAACTGCTGGGACATTGCTACCCCTTCCATCGAGGTGTCAGCCCGAGCCTCACTGAGGAGATCAGTCACAAGATCTCTCTCAGACTCCTCCTGCAATCCACTGCAAATGCTCAACACAAGGGCCTCACTATCATGGTAAGGTTTCATCATGTTAACATGGTACAATTTGTGCCCCTGCCATCTGCCTAGCACTTCCATCATGTAGTTGACATCATATACCTTTCTTACCATCTTGTAGGGTCCCTTCCAAGCTGTTTGCAACTTGTTGTGTCTGACAGGAATGAGAACCATCACCTGCTGCCCTACAGCATACTCTCTAGCTCGAGCATTCCTGTCATATCACACCTTTTTCTATTGTTAGGCTTCTGCCAGGTTCTCCTGAGCCAGGCCCATGAGTTCCCCGAGCCTTGTCCTGAGGTTCAGGGCATATGCCACAGCAGACTCCTTGTGAGACTCACACTCACCTTCCCACTTATCTCAAATTAAATCGAGAGGTCCCCTCACCCTATGCCCATACAGCAACTCAAAGGGTGAAAAACCTGTGGATTCCTGGGGAACCTCTCTGTAAGCAAACAACAGATGGGGCAAATATTTGTCCCACTCCCTCTTAAACTGATCTGCAAATGCCCATAGCATGGACTTGATTGTAGAGTTTAACCTTTCAACAAGACCATTAGTCTGAGGATGGTAGGGGTGGTCTTCATGTGCTTCACCCCACCGGACTTCCACAGACAAACCAGCAGGTCTGACATAAAATTGGCACCTCTGTCAGACAGTATTTCCTTTGGGAAACCTACCCTGCTGAAAATCTCTAGCAAAGCATTTGCCACCTTCTCAGCCTCAATGGAGGACAAAGCCATTGCCTCAGGGTATCGTGTAGCATAATCTGCAATCACTAGGATATACTTTATCCCTGTGGAACTTTGGGTACTCAAAGGACCCACAATATCCATAGCTACCCTCTGAAATGGCTCCTCAATCACAGGCAAAAGCATCAAAGGAGTTCTCACCTTATCTCCTGCCTTGCCTACCTTTTGGCACTGCTCACAGGTCCTGCAGTACCCTGTTACATCTCTGGAAATTCCAGGCCAATAAACGTTTTTCATAATACGCCTCTTTGTACGTTTTATGCCCATATGACCTGCAAAGGGAATATCATGGGCTATGGCTAGAAGCACCAGAAGGTAACCTCTAGGCACTACCAACTGCTGTACTCTCTCACCTTCTAGCCCTCCCTCAGGGGTCCACTCTCTGTACAGTAACCCTTTCTTCCAGTATACAGATTCCCCCTTCCCTTGAGAATCAGGTGCCTCCCTAGCTACCTGCCTCAGGCCTTGCAGTGTAGGGTCTGAGAGCTGAGCCTGTCTCAAGTCTCTCCTTGTAACCCTTCCCAGCTCCCCTTCCACAGGAAGTCTGGCATCCTCTGACAGCAGTGCCTCACTGTCAGCCTAGGTACTACTACTCACCTCTGCCTTTGCAGTTACCCTGTCCAAGGGAACATCAGTACCCACAAGCAGCTGTGGCTCACATTCAGTCTCACTGCTACGGCATAGCTCACTCCCTGAAGTAACCACCTCAGCAGCCCTGGCTGAAAGTATGCAGTCTGTCTGGGTCCCCCCCCAGGCTACCAGACCCACATGCTTGTCTCCTAGCCTCATTGCATGTAACTGCATAAGTACATAGTACTGCCTCATCCAAATCCTTCCCTCTCAGGACATCTGCAGGATGGTAGTTCCATACCCATGTTGTCTCAAGACAACCTACTATCGGCATTTTGTCTTTACCACTTACTGGCTCCCTCACCTTTGGTTCCCCACCTTGCATCCGTGGACACCTGTATGCCCCATGGCCCCACTGGTTGCATTCAAAACATTTAACCCTAGCTCCTGGACATGTACCTGGACTAGTGGCTTCCCCTGCTACTGGTGGATTCTGTTGGGGCAGTCTGTGATGCCCATCATGGTTTCCTTTAGACCCATGAGCAGTACTGGGAGTCCCCTTCCTGTGCAGGGATGCCCTGCTGGCCAGGTATAGGTCTCCTTTCTTCCCCAACTCCTCTGAAGTAGCACACTGTCTATCAGCTAACCAGATCCTCATGTCCTCAGGCAAAGTGCTGAGGGCTTTTTCCTTACCAGGAGGTCTGCCAGCCCTTCAAAAGTGGTGATCTGACATCCACTCACCCAGCTATGAAAATAAGTGCTCAGTTCAACAACATAGTCACACACATTTTCATCTGCCTTGCGTCTATGCTCACAAAACTTTTTCCTATACATTTCAGGTGTTAGCTTACAACATTCTAATAAATGTCTTTTTACAGCAGTATAATCAAAGCAGTCAGTGTCACACATTTTTGCTAAAGAAGTTACAGCTTTACCATGGAGTAAGGGGGTCAGGAATCGTACCCAGAGCCCTTGGTCTACTTCATACTGTTTACATACCTGCTCAAACATATGAATGAAGCTATCAAAATTATCCCTCTCTTTAAACTGTGGAAGAAATTTACTGACCTTTTGTGCTTCTGGGGCTGGTTACTCCCTTCCCCATTACCTCCATGACTCTGGCGAAGAGTCAGCATTTCCCTCTCATGCCTTCTCTGTCTTTCATTTTCCTCGGCTTGTAGACTCCTCATTTTCTCGGATATTTCTAGTTCCATACATCTGGCATCCAACTCAAGTCACTTTAGCTCCAGCTGGATTTTTAAGTCCACTGCAGAAAGGTTGAACTGTCCATTCTCTGAGGATATTGTATCTCCACTGTCAGTCTGATTGTCCTCCAGGCTGCTGTTTTCTGATGCAGCTGTAACTAAGGCTGCAATCAGGTCTGCTTTAGTGAGGTTTCCATGCACCAGTCCCCTAGCCTGGCACATCTCCACCAGCTGGCTCCTTGTCAGCTTTCCATACTCTTCTGCTGACATGCTGCCTGCTCACCCTGACTAACACTAAGCTAACAAAATAAATAAAACAATTATGATCTGAACTCTGAGTATACACTGCGTGGCTATTTTAGAGTACAAAACACTTTTAGAGATCACAGTACGTAATCTACAGGAATTCACTCTACCCACACCACTACAAGCCAATTAGTATGTGAAGTAGATCCCATCACTGCCAAACACTTGTGACGACCATGCACTGGCCCATCAATCAAAGAGCCTCAATCCTCACCACTAACACCAGGGAGGTTGTCTTCTAGAAGAGGAAAGGATAACTAATACACACAGTAAAGCACAATTTCCCTTATGTGCACACAGAGATCACAGTCAGTTTGGGGCTGGTTGCTCCTTTGCTCACTAGATCCCCAATAAGACTCCCCACTGGCACAGCTATAGGGTCCAGGTCTCAGCCTAACTGGGCAAGCTAAAACCTCCAGTACCCTCTCTGTCCAACCAGTGCTTCATGTCCCTGCCAAGTAGCTGACACAGCACACGCACACACTTTGAGATAAGTGTTTATACAACTTCACAGACATTCCTGGGAAAGGCTGACACAGATTCTCCAGCTGTGCCCCTTTACCCAGAATATATGGTAGTAATTACTGCCACCACCCAGTTAATAATATCAGCTACTAAAAGGCCCTTAAAAGGGTGTCCAATTATTATTGTGCAGTATTAATATCCAATGGTAGCATGACTAAGTCAAGGCTTACTTTAGAGTGGCCTATTACACTAACCTCTATAAATATGCATTGTACTCGAGCTTATCTCTACACAAAACAGCCACAGGTAGAAGGTTTTAAAAATATTTAATAATAAATAATTAAAACACAAGACAAAACTACTACACCACAGAGATCACAAAAAGGCTCACAGAAGTCACTCGGTCAGGATTTATTGTCCACAAAAACCTCATAAATCAAACAACAAACCAAAAAACAAAAAATTCTAACATAGTACTAAGCGCTTTCACCCTTTAAAACATAAGGGCATCCTCAGAGTACATCTGAAAGCATATACATTCTCCATTAGATGAACCACCAGTTACACAGAGATATCTAAGAGTTCAGAGATTACACAGAAACTTAAAATAACACAGTAGGACAGGTCTGACTTCAAAGAAAAATACCTAATTAATCTTTACTTCTTCTTCTCTTTTGGCTGTTCCCATTAGGGGTCGCCGCAGCAGATCATCAGTTTCCGTTTCTTCCTGTCCTCTGCATATTGCTCAGTCACACCAACCACGTCCATGTCCTCTCTCACCACATCCATAAACCTTATCTTAGGCCTTCATCTTTTCCTCTTCCCTGGCAGCTCCATCCTTAGCATCCTTTTCCCAATAAAATTACCTAATTAATCCTTACTAGCTTTAACTATTCCTACAAGAAATCACAGTGCTAAGACTTACATGTGAGCACAAGGCAGAGTGCTGATAAGTTAGATGTCCAAAGTCAAAATGCTTTTTAGTCTTTTGTGAGAAATGCTATTTAGACATTACCAACAAACATGTCTCTAAGCCCCTCCCAAATTTACATCATTTTTGATACTTAGGTTTTCCCAGTATTCATACTGCATCATCTTAACACCTGGTCTGAGTTCTCAGGCCACAAACTGCATTATTTATCAATCTAACACCTCCTCAGAAACTTACAACAATGCAAGACATTTCACATGTATATGCTAGCAGAAACCAGAGCAATAAAGCGCCTTTCACATTTAAATTCTAGTCATAAACTTTAGCCTTAAAACAATGGGCATGAAATCTTCATCCAGCCGTCCTAGATCCGAATTCTAACATGAAAGAGTACAGCATGCTTTACTGGGCCAGTAGAGTGCAATGTTGTCACATATTTTTCAGTTCCACATTTCACAGTATTCTTTACATTCAAGAAAACATGACTGTATTTTACATTTATTTACAAATGCCAGAATTATGTATCAAATTCTATTTGACTAGGCTGGCAGGTCCGGCCTTAGGCATAGGCCAACTAGGTGGGCGCCTAGGGTGCTGCTCTAGCAGGGGCGCTTTTTCAGTGTTGATTTGGTGTAGGTAGACCAGGATGGGGGCACTGGGTGGTGTGGTGGGGGGGTGGCATGGAGCCCTTTTGCCTAGGGCACCAGTTGACCTAAGGCCGCTCCTCCTGGCAGCCTTTGTCCATCTCTCCCCAATCATCACAATGCATATTCTATTTCCATGCATGTTTACAATAAGTAATTATTTATGTCACTAATGGGCTTTGAACTGAAAAATGGGGCTTTAAACCAAGAAAGATTACAGAGTTGAAGACAAAAAAGAGATTTGAGTTAGTGATATACCTGGTAACACAATCAAAAATGGTAATCTGAAAGTCCTGTTTTCAAGCCCCGGCAAAATAATTTCATTTCTTCTCAGTTTTGCTTGAATGTAACACAAGCAATCATGGACTGGCCAGCAACACTGCAGGAGAATCTTTATTTTCCAGCTATATATCTCATATATGGAATTTCCTTCCTAACTTCATTCTCTCAATCTGGTCCACTAACCACTTTAAGACATCTAACAAATTAGTGGCTATATTCCTGTACTAACCCCTCATGAATGCTCTGATACATCACAGTATGCCCGAGCCATATCCAACTTCTTCCCCGGTGTTTAATCTTTTATTCCTACCAGCCTGTCTTAACCTTATATCTTGACATAAGTCATACTTTTCAAATAGTACTAGCTATGTTCAAAGCCTAGGTTTTGTTGTCATGATGTAACAAATGTGTATTTTCTTATGTCTACTACATTTTGTTTACTTTATACTTTATTGATTATTGTAATTTGTGCATTACAATTTACTCTTACTCATGGAGCTTTTCTTCCCTGGCCTCTGCTGAAAAAGAACATGTGTCCAGTTGGACTTTCCCGGTAAACAAATCTTAAATAAATAAAAATAAATAAATTTATAATGCTGCAATACTCTGCCAATCTTCAGAAAAAAAAAAGATAGCACCAGTATGAGCAACAAAACCTAAGTAATTGTGTTTCAAAATCATGAATTAGGCATGAATAAAGTAATGAAAACAACTGAAAAACATCATTAAAACAACAAAATAAAAATAAGTACCTTCAAAACGGAATGCCAGAATTATCATATTAGTACACACGCTGCCAAAGCTCAGAATGTGGAATTGGAGGTAAAAAAAGACAGTAATGGAAATTATGTAGAAACTGCATAAGCAGTACCCAAGCAAGGCTGCATGTAACATAAAAAGATAATTCAGCCCTATTTCGCTATTTCTTTTTCCCTTCCCCCACAGTCACAAATCAATATCAGTGATATTTGCAGAGGTCCTGCCAGTTCTGCCTTGAAAATAAATCTTTAGGTTATTCAATGATCGATAGCAGAAATAATGTTGTAAACAGATTATTTAATTCCAGAACATGTGTCACGCCCTACAAAGCTACCTCTGCATGGAAACTTCTGTGTGGAACAATATATAAACAGCTTAGAACACTGTTTCAATGCATCTAAGATACAGTGCTGACTACGATCTTAGGCAATTTTCTGAATCACTACTATGCTGCAGAAATAAAGTGTCCAACGTCTCCACCTTCTATTTGATCTTGAAGAAATAAAGGGGGGCACACTAATGCTGATGAGTATACTGCCAGGATGCAGACCATGCAATCAGAATTGGAGTAGTTATCTGTCTGCAGCAAATTGAGCCAGATTAATATGATTCACTGAGATACATAGCCTTGCCCAAGAAAATTACAACTTTTCTTCAGCTTTGAGTCATTCACTAGTTTATATGAGACTCTACGCTTCCTAGCTAAAATGACAAGAGTGTTTCATGCTGATATTACTGAGAGAGACTGACAGACAAACATACCCTTGTTCATTCCTTACTTTTATCCTCATATCTATTCAGCTTTACAAACACCAGAAGTGAAAAGTTTGAACAGCACTGTCTGATACACCTCTACTGCACCTACAAAAAGAGTACTGTCTTCTGTTTCTTATAAATTACATGCAGCATGCAAGATGAGGAAAGATAAACTGTGGAAGAAACTTAACTCCAGATCTTCCAGGACAGGTTACTGCAACAATAAATATGACCTCTGGGTTTGCCTACCTTCTGCATCCTGTGTCCTGGAAAGATTTTTTTCCAAGCTATCTTCTCTTCAAGAAGCCAATGCAGGTCTTGTACTAAGCCAAGCAGAGAGCTGTCATCATTGGCACAAAGCTATTTTATATATTCTGCACTATTTTCTTCATATATTTGAGCTGGAAACCTCATCGGGAGGTGTGCCGGTGGCAAATAAATATCAGTGCTACCTAGTTCTTGTGAGGAAAGCTCTCAACATGTTACCCCCAGAATCAATGACAAAACCAAAAAAACCAGGGGCAAATTATTCCTTTCCAAGACACTTTTCAGATATTAGTACCACTGACTTTGAAAGGTGACAGAACAAAACACTTCAAATTAGCTTGCATTTTCAGAGTTTAAAAATGTCCGCATCTTTAATAAATTACATTGTCTGCTGACTACAGTCCATCACTTGTTTTGCAGGGTCTTATCAATTTTAACAGGACAACAGTTTGAGCCAATATCAGGTACATCCCTGAAATTAGGGACAACTGAGAGGTATGCCTATAAGAAGCAGGGAACAAAATATTCTAAAAAACTTGAGACATAGCCCAAAGGGATGCACAGAGATATAGCTAAGGTAGGGAAAAGGAAGCAGCTGCCTTAGATACATGGTGTTAAAGGGCATGATTGACAGATGTCAGTAGGGGGTAGTACAGTACCGCTATTCATAAATGAAAGCAGATACTGTATTTGTAACCATGGGTGAAGCACTTTGTGTGTGGTATTATAACAACAGCAAATCACATGTTAGATTTGTAGCAGCAAGTGGTTTGCTACAGTTTCAGTGCAAAAGCCTTTTTTTTTCTTTGATTGCCCACAACTTGGAGTTGAGGGGGGAACCAGATCAAGGAACTTCACAGGGCATTATATAACTTAGCTATAGTTCTGGAGAAGCATGGTACTTACATACAATAAACATGAAGATGTCCAGTATAGAAAATACAGTGTGAGAGCATGGGTATTTATGTCTACCTCACCCTTCATTGATCCACTATTTAAACAAACAAGTAAATGAGCAAACGTTTCCAAAACTTAACCATAAACTAAAAAAAATAAGAACACACATAACTTACAGACATAATTTGTCAGTATAATGCTACTGATAGGGAAAAGGTGTTTAGTACCCTGATATGTAGAGTTGGGGTTTCAGGCCACTGCTAGGGGTAGCATTAGGGTTATCACACATGAGTTAGGTGGTAAAGCCCCCACCTACTTTTACTCATGCATACTATATCTACCTCTACCCCTGCCCAAAATCCAACCCTATGCTTCCACTAACAGTACCACTAAATAAGATTAAAGAACACTTAAAAAACACACACACACACACACACACACACACACACACACACACACACACACACACACACACACACACAATTTGAATTCTGGAACTTTCATTACAAACAAAGGTCTTGGCATTACTAAACAATGCACTTACATTACATTCCACATTTACCACTTCAGCCTATGCAGCCTTTAATCATCTAATCACCCAACCAACTGAATCATATGGATGCACTTGGTATATTTCCGTTGTACTCTTCCCAGACTATCCATGCTTGTTTTCTTATAAGGTTTCCTTATTGTTATTTCATACTCAAGTTTGGGTCTAATTTAACCAATAAAAAATGACTTCAGCTTTTCTGATTTCCTTGACTTTATAAATCTTTTTATACAACTTTTTTTTACAATCTGGAGCAATTGTTGCTCCTGAACATACATTTTTCATTGAATCCATATTATTCTAGTCTGTTTCTGGTAAATTTAAGTCCCTGTTCACTATTATTTTCCCTCGTATTTCTTGCAAGAAATGTATGAATTCCTCTAGGTCATCAGCACTTGACTTTGGTGGTCTATATACTTCAATAATTGTTATACTTTGCATGGATGTCTTTATTGTCACAGTTACATAATCTACAACATTGGTGATATCACTGAACATGTAATAATCACAGGTCTCATAAGAATCTTTAATCCTTATCATGACACCTCCACCTGATTTTTTTTGATAGAATGTCTGTTACAGTAAAAACATTTATAGCCTGACAGAACCGGTCTCCAGTCATTGTTCTTTAACCATGTTTCACAGACAATAATGACATTAATCTTGTTGGAATCTAGGAAATCTTCCAGTCAAAAACCTTTATTATCAATGAACCTAGAATTAACAACCATCAACGATAAATCAAATGTTGTTATCTGTGAACTGTTAAATGCTCAACCTTGCAAAAATCCTGTCTTTTGTTTGTCAAATATTACAAAATATCTGCTTTAAAAAATGTTCTTTCCTGATCTTGACAAGTGCATACCATCCTGTCAAAACATGTGTGCCCAAAATTAAGCTTGGATGCTCTACACATTTCTATTTTTAAAATGGGATGTTTTTTCATTTAGGTAATTACCCCCAAAAATCCTTTGATTCACAGTAACCTGACTCTCGATTCTATATGTGATTTGTGAAAAATACATCCTAACACCCATACAAACTATGCTATCTGAAAGGGCTGTGTATGTTCCCTATTAACAGTGAATGATTTGTTGTGGATGAGATCATTTCTACCAGCATTAATGACAAAAGAAACATAGTTCCAAAGATTAAGGTATTCTAAGGCCTTTCCCACAGTCTCTATTTTTGCTCCTGACAAGCTTAACACTATTTGATGTTCATTATCTTCTCTGCAAATGTTAAGTATCAGTTCCACTAATAACTGAATTTCCAATTAAAGAGTATCCTTTTCTAACCACACCTGAAGAATAATCAGCTTCTAATTCAATAATATCTGTTCTATCAGTTGTTACAAAGGAATGATTTTCATCATTACTCTTATTAATCCCACTGTTTTCATTGCTTACATTTGCAAGTATACAGTTCTCATCCATCTGGCTTCATACATCCACAGTGTGAACCATTTTGTCAGCTTCTGTCTTTCTCCTCTTTTTTCTTACAGTAATGTTCTTCAGTTCTTTCATGTTCAGTTTTGATTTCTTCCTTTCCACCTGCCCCTTGTCTGTTTTTACTAAATTCTCTTTTGGAAAAAGGATACATTTTTCCTGCAGACTCAAGTTTTCTGATCATTTCCTGTAATCTGTGCATTACATGACAAAGCAGTGTCCTTTTTAGAATGTATTATCTTTGCTTTATAGACATGAATATGCTTCTTTACCTTCCTTGTTATTTGTGTGAACTTCATCCTTTCTTTCTTTTTTATTTTTTCTATATTCTGTGAATCCTCAGATTGCTGAATACTTGTCCCTACAATTCCAGAGTTGCCAGTGCTATTATCTTGTTCAACAGGCGTTGCGTGATCATTACTGACAACAGACACTTCATTTCCTGAATGTGTTCTATTTGCTCTTTTCCTAACATTATTTATCACATCAGCACAGAGTCTGTGCTCTCAACTGTATCAAATTCCTTGGTATTTACCAGTTTTGAGGACAAAATAATGGGGTGTCACAAATTCCTGAGTGGCCCACTTTAATTCTGAAAATTCCTGTTTTCTTATTCAAATATTTTTGAGCGAATTTGTTGCTGACATCATTGCATGCAAGGGTGTGGGCAATGACATCAGCTTCACGAGGCAGACTGACAGCTTGTCAGAATTTGGCTGAGGGCTCAAGGGGGTGTGTACTCTCTCTGGTTACTTTTTTCCGTACTGTAACATGGTTGCAGTAGTCAGCTAGGGTTACCACCTGTCCCACTTTGTGAGGGACAGTCCCTCTTTGGGCAGTTGTGTCCTGACAAAAAATAGTAAAAATGGCAAATATCCTGAGATTATAGGACATAATTATTTCCTATATGTTATGTAATAGTTGCATAAAACAGTTATTCTGTATCTAAAATACCTAAATGTTATAAGAAACATAATAAGCAACTAAAATGCTACAATAATAAGCTTTTATTTAGGCAAAAAAGTTAAGTTCTATCCTTTGTACTGACCGTGGGTATGTGTCAGCCTGTAAAATCTGATGTTTGTACCGAAAATGTCCCACTTTGGCCATTTGAAAAGGTGGCAACACTATAGTCAGCATATCAGAGTCAATGAACAGAGCTGTGGAGAGGATGACTCACTTGAGTCTCAAGCAGGCAGCTGTTTTTTTTTTTAATTTAAATTAATTAGAGCAACTGAGCCATTTGTTAATTAAGTGCAGCAGTCAAGATGCAGAGTCAGACTGGTTCACCAGTCTAAGTCTTCACTTCTTAATCAGTGGCAGTGCACACTGCAGAGAAGTGAAAAAAATGACCTTGACTACTTTCAGTTCTTCCCTGGCTGCTCCAGATAAGAAAAAAAAAAAGAAAAAAAAAGTGACTACGACTAGGTAATAGTTCATCATCAAGCATATATGGAAGGTAGCTCACACTAGTCTAATTCTTTTAACTGACTTGCACTGTAAATTGTCCATAGGTATGAGTGTTTGCACATCTTTCAGTGGAATGGTGTTCTACCCAAGACTGGCTTTTTGTCTTTTGCTCATTGCTTCATGGATTAGGCCTTTTTTTCCCCACGCAACCTTTAGAAGGATTTGGAAAATGACTGAATATTTTGTAATGACTTGCCAGCCTTTTTGAAGTAATGTAAGAAAAAATGTTGCTTTTTATAGCATTTTAAAGTGTACTGGAAATGGTTGTGTGTACTCAGACGAGAGAGTGAGAGACAGAAGCTTGTGACATTACATTTAACAGAGCTTTGATATCATTTTCAATTTTAAACTTGCCTAGAAATGAAAAGTGGAGGTTGTGTTAATATAAACTTACAGTTGCATGAAGGACAAACCAGAAGTGTTTTCCTACTGTGTATGACACATGCTTTTTAACTTGAGAGTTAAGCCTTCAGTTTTGGTTTCTTGCTATACCCACCCCCCCTTAAAAAATCGATCATCTAGAACTAATGGTTCCTGTAAGCAGAGGACAAGAATGCATTCGCTCAGTAAACTGAGCATGCTGTGCATGTAGTGATTTTTAGATCCTGCCTCCCTGCAGATTACGGGATTTATCTTGTTTTAATAATGACAACATTTAATTCATCCAATTGGCCAGTGAATCCAATGCATTGTTTAGTAATACTGATCTATGGGAAAAGTGCCTGGTTGGCTGATTTGAATTAACAGAAATGTATAGAATGCTTGAGGCTCTACAACTTTTAAAATGCAATGTGACAGTTTCTGTTAGTCTCTTAAGCTGCTTTATGTGAAGTCTGCAGAAGAAAACATAACACTTGGCTTAGATTTGCTAGATATGAACATAATAAGTGAAGCAGAGTAGTCGTGACTTAGTGAATTTGCTCCCTCCCCCTCTTTATTTGCATTTTCCAGATTTCTTACACTTAGAAGTAGAGAAGTATGAAGACTCCACATACACAAAGGTACAAACACACCACAGCAATTCTATCAACATGCACAAAACTACCACCGCCAGCAAGCCCCCTTATACCTCCATATCTGTGCCACCTCATACCAAGTTTGAGATCACTCAGCAGTAGTAAAAGAGCACATTCACAATCCCCATTTGACCATTCCTGTTACTCATAAAATGTTTTCTGGCAAATCACTGGCATGCAGCAGATCTTTGAGGAGTGAGGACTGGTCAGAAAATAATGATGGCAGACTGGCAGGCTTTGGCAGCAGATGTAATTTGATTTTCAGATTTTAATCCTTCAGAAAATTCATGCTATGCAAAATCTGTTATTCTGCCAACATTCTAAGTTTGGAAGAGCAATATTTATGAAGTGCCACTGTTTTTATGCCTTTGTTTTATCTGTTATCCTAACCTATTCATCAGTTTTTCTGTCAGGCAAAGACGGAAATTTGTGTGACCACCAAGGTTTGTGGGTCACATGTACCTTCCCTCCACAAAAGTTTTGGAATTTATTATGCACTTTTGAAGTATATACATGCATTGGTTTTCACACCTTCTAATTATGTTTTTTTTGTTTGTTATGTGTTTCCCTAAGTATATTTATAGATGTTTTTTTTCTGGTTATATTTTGTGCCATTTAATATTAGCATAGAAGCAGTTAATTTTACTTTTATAAAAGAAAATTGTATTTTAGTTTTTTACAAGTTGAAAGTTTGATACAAGTTCAAATGTTAATATAAATAAAATACTATTGTTCTGTTTATTTTGTGTTTAATATTTTGCCTATCAGTTTACGTTTAAAAGTTGGTATTCCACAATTCCATTGGAGTGGGTGGGGTTACAAAATAATATATGCAAATTTTACAGTTAATCAGTGTATAGATTTTTGGCCAGTTGTATATATTTTTCATGGACCTTTGCCCAGATTTTTTATGATTCCAGGTTGAGAGGTATGGTCCAGTCATTAATATATGTAACAATAGTTCTCCATTCTATACCAATTGCACAACTTTCATCTGTAAGAATAGATTTTCTACTAATAATGGTAAGAAAATCATCCAACTTTTGACATGAGGAACACAGATCACCAGTGTTATCAGATGTTACCTTTAAATATACATAATATTTAATACACTGTACAAGATATGTGTGCTTTAGCAAGTCATTAATAGCATACTCATTAAAGGAATCCAATTTCAACTGCAAATAAAGAATTGTAAAATAAAAGCATTATTAAAATCATTGACTACAGAATTCAGAGATTTTAATTCAACGTCTTTGAGAAAAAACACCCAAACAGTATAGCACCATAGAACCACGGTAATAAGCTTTAAATAGTTCTGCCTACAGCTGTTCCTCTTTATGTTCCATGTCAGTTCTGACTTGCCTACATGTTCCTGATGTAGCCCTCTAAAAGGACAGCATCCAGTAGCCACTATCATACCACAAGATCTTCTTCAGTGTGAAAGCATAACTTTAAGCATGAGTTGATTGGCTGTATTCCCAGGAAAATCAATCTGCATTCAGGTGTCTGTAGCCTGACAGTGGCAGAAAGAGGATCTTTAAAGTTCAAGATCTGATGTGTCAGTGCCTACTGAGACAACTTTGGGTTGGTATCCTTTTTAGCATGTCCAGAGAAGAGGGCATTACATGTAATAAACATGACAGAGGTATGAGAGAGAACCCACTTCCTTGGCACCATCTTTCATTCCACATAAAGCAAAGTACGTATTTCACACCATAAAAATGTAATTGGGATGAATGGATAGATAACTGAAAATTTGCTCCAGTTTAGCACCTCTGTCCCTCATGGATAGGGGAACATGTAAACGGCCCAAAAAATCCTTACTCAGCCCATCTCTGCATTATTCATATGCAAAATATAAGAGATAAAACTACCATGGGAATTTAAGACTAGGCTTCTTAAGATTCTCACCAATCAATAGCCTAGTAAGTACCTATGAAATGACGAACCTGTAACCCCCACCCCATTTGGTAGTATTTAATGGTTACACACTCTTGTTCTACAGCTGAGTAGTACTTCTCAGCATTACCAAGCTTTCTGCTAATTTATGTGATGGGGTGTTTCTTTTCATTTATAGCCTGTTACAAGACTTCACCAATGGCTACCTCACAGACATCTGTGTCGACTAGGAATATTTTTTTTAATGTTCAAGGCTATTAGAGTGGGGTCTTTAATGTAGCATGTATTTTAGCTGTCAAAAGGCTTGTTATATTTCACTTGTCCATTTCACCTTCAAGATAGGCTTATTTTAGTCAGGTCCATCAGGTGATAAGCAATTGTGGTAAAATCCATTACAAATTTCTAATGATAGCTAGCCAGGCACAAAAAATGCCTTTACTTGCTTTTCAGAAGTTAGTTTGAGCCAATTCCGCATTCCTGCAACTTTTTTCCACCTGTGTTTTTACTATTCTTAAGATTTTATATAGCCCAGAAAATAGGTTTCTTCCATGCCTAATTTGCAGTTAGATGGGTTGCCTGTCAGTCTAGTTTGACACAAAGAATTTAAAATTAAAATACAAAAGATTAAAAGGATCACATTTTACTGAAGACAGACTCTACTGCATCATCAAAACAATTATGCAATGCACCTATAGTATAAACCACAGAACCTACAGTCAGATCAGCATGTTAAAATACCACAGCATTCTCTATTTATGTACAGCAGTTCTTCTTCCATGACAATATTAACTAGCTCAAATGATAACTGATTTGATTTCACTGCCTCTTTCCTGTACTACTGTAACTTCTGTAAAGTAAATATCATACCGTTCTGGTACTCCTCTGTAGTAGGAAGACATTCAGGTCATGAAATGCATACAAATATATATGTACACATACATATATATACAAATAAATAAACATTGTCAGGTATACCTAATTATTCAACTAGAAGTTAATTAACAGAAACCTGTGCTAGTCTGCTAAACAATATGGTATAATAACACTGCTTGCAATGTTTTCCTATAATGGAAAAATGAGATAATATGCATTTATATTACCCTATTGTATGATTTAAATAGCAAATGCTATTTCATCATACCTAAAATATCTAAACCACAAAATATCGACCATATAGAACAGCAAACTTTATCCCAGGGAAAAATTTTGCTGTTCCGAAACACAAACACACAACACAAGCACACCAAAATAAATAAACTACACTCATACACTTAACAAAACCATAATTCTAACCCTACACTACTACCTATCCACTCACCTTAACCCATCCCTAACCCTAAAGTCCCTAACTACCGCACACTCACCTTACCCGCTCCCTAACCCTAAAGCCCCTAACTACCTCACACTCACCTTACCAGCTCACTAACCCTAATGTCCCTAAATATCGGACACTCACCTTACCCCGATCCATTCCCATACTTACCTTAACCCAGTCCGTAACCTCCGTTCGCATACTTACCTTACACTGGTCCGTAACTTTCCCACCACAGTATAGTAAATAGCAAAGCCATGGAACAGACAACCAAAATCTTACCCTAGGTAAGGTTTCAAAGTTCCATGACTTCGCTATTTTGAGTTTTCGACAAACACGGGTCGATATTCTAGCATTCGAAGTTTAAAAACTTCGATACTATAATATAGACCTGAAATATAAATATATAGGCAACTTAAACAGAACAAATAAGCCAGCTTTAATTTTTAAAATATATTTTCTTCTTTCAGTATTCTTATCAGCCTGTTATCCAAGAAAAGAACACTTAGGCTTAATTCAGAAATGCTAATGGAAGAGCTCACTGAAAGGAAATTAGGTAGCACTGTAAAATGTTATAGTTCTCAATGGAGGAATTCTATACCTCATGGTAACCTTTAGGAATTTAGACACAACCCTGAGATAGTGATCTAGCACAAAGACATGCAGCATCGAGTCAGGTTGTTTCCATGATCATACAACAACAGAATAACCAGCGTATAAATCCAGAAAAACAAAAGTGGCGTAAAACAAAACGCTGAACACCCAAGAACCAGGAAAGAACTGCTGCTAATTCGAAATTGTGTTGTCAGCAAGCAAAGAAGCAGGCTGTAGTAGCTTAAAAAAACTTTTATTTAACAAGACTGCAAGGTTAAGCGCTTTCACCCACGCTAATGCGGGCTTCATCAGAACAATTAATAACCATGGCTACAGTGTATATATACTGATTTTGGCACCAAATAATACAATAACATAAGAGCCATGGCTATAATATGTGCAAATCGTGTGAGTCCAATAATAACTATAAAATGTTAATAACACAAGCATCCTCTTGATAAGACAACTGTATGCTAAAAAATATATAAACCTATATGAAATCTGTAAATATAAAATACATAATTTTAAATAGTGGAGAGATGTTTTATTGTGAAGCGGAGGTTCGTCCAGCAGTTCACAACAACTCCACTCGAACCGACAAAAGGGATTTCCAACTACAACGTAATGGTTTGAAGCAAGCTAACAGACATTTGGTCAATACTGAGGAGCAGCAAGACTTTGTTATCACTTCTTCAACCTTGCAGTATTGTTAAATAAAAGTTTTTTAAGCTACTACAGCCTGCTTCTTTGCTTGCTGACAACACAATTTCGAATTAGCAGCAGTTCTTTCCTGGATGATCATACAACATGCAAATGAGGCAGTCCAGGGAAGAGGCATTTGCTAATTAGCCATGTGTTCTGTCACTGGAACGGCCTCCAGGAAAGCATCAATGTGGCAAGAAATTAATGGATTCACTTGACCTTGTAGATTAGCATAGCTGCTCTTCCTACGCTGCAGTTGTAAACACAGCCAAAAGGTCATGTTCAGCCATTTTGGAAGAGCTAAGTACTGGGGATTTTAGTGGTAAGTTAGGGTCAGGAAGTGCGTCAGTGAGAGTTTGCATGTGTGTGTGTGTGTGTGTGTGTGTGTGTGTGTGTGTGTGTGTGTGTGTGTGTGTGTGTGTGTGTGTGTGTGTGTGTGTGTGTGTGTGTATGTGTAAGAGTGGGTTGGGATGGCTGTTAATGAGCATAGTCTACAATACTGGAGAGGGACCACTAGCCACAAGGGATAACTATAAAGTGGGGATAAGTGGGACCACTAGCCATCAGAAATTATATTAGAAGACATGTGCCTTAACAGGGCATAAAGCAGTATAGGCATTGGAATGGGAGGGAACACTAAACACCAGGGATACTACTCTTGTGCTGTAATGGCACCTAAACCACTATGAAGATGGGGGGGGGGGTGGGTATATCACTATACACCAGGGATTACATGCAGCATAACTCTGAACCTTCTATCTTCGAAATGAAGAACACTAACCCTCATAATGTGGAATAAATGGACAAAATGTGGAACACATGCTAACAGTAACAACTTCAACCAGGAAGGTCACAAGATGGTTAAAATATGCTGCTTTTACTTATAAAAAAGATATATAATTGAATTAATATGATTTATTTCTATTTACCTTGACTATCAGTTAAAAACTTCCTGACACTGAATGCATGACAGACCCTTTCAATGTGGAACTTTAAGGAACATGAACTTTTTAAGACCCCGAATGAGGTACAACAGGTATGACATGCAACAAGGAACTGCCTCCCTCTGTGATGTCCTAGGGTCAGGAAAAGAAATGTTGGGGACACACAGACAATTCAGGGATATGTATGAGGACAGTGGTCTGTGTGTGTGTGTGTGTGTGTGTGTGTGTGTGTGTGTGTGTGTGTATGTTTTTATGCAGGAATGGCCTTAGGTAAACTGGTGCCCTAGGCAAAAGGGCACCACGGTGCTCCCCCACCACACCACCCGGTGCCCCCGTTCTAGTCTATGTATACCAAATAAATACTGGAAAAGTGCCCCTACGACAGTGGCGCCCTAGGCGGCCACCTAGTTGGCCTATGCCTAAGGCTCACTATGTGTGTATGCATGTGTCTGCATGTATGTGTTTGAATATGTACTTGGATGTGTGGGACAGTGACTGAGGGGGAAGGAATGCCTTTGCCTATATGATGTGGTCACTGCAGTTAACTTCCATCGTATGGTAGTTAACTACAGTAATGAGGTTTTTCCTCATCATGGCTAACATATCTCTGAATTACAAAATACTGTATTGTGGGAGCAGGGTCTTTTTATTGCTGGCCATATGGCTTGCACTGACACTGTTAATGAATCCACAAGAATTTGTTTTCAAGTTAAAGCATTTTTCTGGCTCAGTTGTTGCGTGGGGAATAAAAACCCTTTTGGTTTACATTACTGCATCATATTTTTAAAGTTTGTTGCAATGAAATCCAGCATATTCTAAAGGACTTTGATTATTAAATTATAGAAATACCTTGCTTCATTTAGAGAGAAATATGGTTCAAAGACAGTGAGTCTCTATGAACATAATTATTCACATAGGATTATAATTATAATTATAATAGTGACTCATCTTTGTAAAATTTCTGTTTTCTTCATGCGTGTATATTTATGATAACTCCCAAAGATATAATACTCTAAGGCTGGTAATGGCATTTGCTTGTGTATGAGAGAGATTCATTCTGAGTGATTTGATTTATTAAAATACTTAATACAGCCAATAACTTTCAGTGGTTTGTAATATAGAACTATCACATCATTTACTAAAAGGAATATTTTTGTCAATCCATACCCCTACATCGGTATTATTATGAACCATGATATTTAGATTTCACCATATATATATAAATGCATGTTATTCTAGAGGTCAAGACCCATGGAACTAAGTTTAGCTGATTTTGCAGATTAATACTCTTGAACCACTTATTGAGTTAGTTAACAGCCTGCTAATTACCACCATTAAGCCTTTTACTGAGTTAGTTAATAGCCCGCTAATTACCACAATTAAACCAATTACTCATATAACAGCGTGCTGATTACTACCATTAAACCATTTACTAAGTTAGTTAACAGCCTACTGGTTACCACCATTAAGCCATTTATTCAGTTAGATAATAACCTGCAGATTTAGTTAACAGTCTGCTGATCACCACCATTAAACCATTTACTCAGTTAGTTAGCCTCCTGATTACCACCATTTATCCATTTACTGAGTTAGTTAACAGTGTTTTGAAAGTTTGTCCTAGTATCATATTTAGGTGTAGCTGGTACATTTTATAGGCCACCTATTTTCCTTCATCCTGAGGCTATAAGGGGAAGAACAAGATACCAAACAATAAACCTTTTAACAGAAGTGCATTCCGTACTAATCCCACTTTGTATACAGGACACTACAAGTACTAAAACTTCACAATGAAGGTCACCTCAACACCCATAGTCTCAGCTTTTTTAAATCAGTGATAATCTGGGTTGGAAATCATAGAAATAGCAATACAGTTTATTATTTATTAAATAAATAGTAAGTTACTTGTACAACAATGTTGGCTTTTTTTTCTTCAGAGCACCATTTCCATCCATTTTGTTTTAATTCAAAGAAAAGACAGGAAGTATGTTGGGGCCAAACACTGTGAGAGATGATGTAAAAGAAATCTTTTCTTAGGTTTGTTAGGTTCATAGGTTCATAGGTTCATACTAGGCTAACTGCCCTAGGGCATTTATAAGCCTAGCCAGAGTGTGTATGGCTTTCGCCACCCATTTTAAATTAATTTTGCTATGCCCTTTTTCGAGGTTAGTATACTGTGCCTCTGTCTAACAGTGACACAGAAGTGATACCCGGGGTAAACCTACGATCTCCCATCCACTCATCAAGATTCCTCTTGAAGAGAGTCAATGAGGGACTCTGCCTAACCTGGACTGGGATTTTATTCCAGAGTGAAGGGAGCCTCTGGGTTATGAATCTGTCCCTCCAGCATGTCCTATTTATTTCAGTGCTGAGGTTTAAATCCCTCGAGCGCGTAGCTCAATGGGATTTGGATTTTCTGAGGTGCAGCATGTCCATTAATTCTGGGTTGGACATGGCTTTATACATCAGGCACAGATCACCTCTGAGCAGGCAGTATGCCACTGAGTAGAGCTGGAGTTTCTTTAACCAGGCAGCATACGGCATCTGTTTGAGCCCCTTGATCCTCTTGGTGAGGTACTTTTGGGGTCTTTCCAGTTGCTGCAGGTGTCTGGTAAGGTACATCCCAAAAGGGGCATTGTACTCAATTATGGGCCTGATGAGGGATGAGTAAAGAAGCACGATGACCTCCCCTGATCTAGATGTGAATCCCTTCATGATTAGGTGGGCTATATAAAATGTTTTTCTAACCACTTTGGCCACGTGGTTGTCAAATGAGAGATTGCTGTCAACTTGGGTCCCCAGGTCCCTAATTACTTCTTCTGTACTTAATGAATTACCACCTATGTGGTAATTTGTGGGCACTTTGTTCTTGCCAAAGGGGATGACTATACACTTTTTGGCGTTTAGCTTGAGGCCATGGCTCTGGCACCAGTTGTCTGTTTCTATGAGGCTCTTTTGGAGGATGCTTGTGTCAGCTGGAGAGTCTATTATGGCACCCAGTTTGCAGTCATCTGCGAACTTGGTCAGCCACAGTCCTTCCATGTTGGCCTGTACCTCCAAGAAATATATACCGAACAAGAGAGGTCCCAAGACTGAGCCTTGTGGTACGCCACTTGTAACTGGTTTGGAGTCTGACATGGCTCCAGCTATTCTAACCATGTGGGTTCTGTCCTTGAGCCAGTTTGCAACCCATCTAGTCACATAGTGGTTTATATTTAAGCTGGTGAGTTTATCTATAATGCCCGAGTGGGGTATTGTATCGAAGCTTTTGCGAGGTCCAGGTAGGCTGTGTGGACCACCTTCCCCTTGTCAATGGCCTTGGTGACTGTTTCAAAGAAATCAACCAGGTTTAAGAGGCAGGATCTGACCTTAACAAAGCCGAACTGGGTAGGATCCAGTGTCTGTAGGTCCCCAATATCTTTATTTATAAGGTCCATGATGATCCTTTCCATAGCTTTGCAGACCAAGCTATTGAAACTTATGGGGCGATAGTTTCCAGGATCCGTTGAGGCACCACCTTTGTGGAGAAGGACCAATGTTGCTGTACGCCACTCTTTGGGTACATATCCTGTAGTAAGGCTGAGATTGAACAGTAGTTTTAGGTTTGGGTTTAGCTCTTCTTGGAGTTCATGTAGGACGCAGCCCGGGACACCATCTGGTCCCATTGATGCTGTGTTTCTTGCTTTGGAGAGGGAAGCTCTTACCTGAGCATCTGAGATGTCAGGGGGGCAGCACTCTGCTGGGATAGATATTAGCCCTTTTGGTGGGGGGGGGGGGGAGAAGTTTGCGCTGAACCTGTCAGCTAGGATGGTGGGAATGTCTGTGGGTTCGTGTATTTTTGTCATTTTGGACTAATTCTGAGCATATCTGGGAATTCCCGCCCAGGTTCCTAACATAACTAAAGAAAGCCTTGTGGTTATCCTTAGTGTCCAGTGCAATTTTTCTCTTGAAGCTGGCCTTAGATGATTTTATGAGTGCCCGTAGTTTTTTGCTAATACTGATCAGAGATGCCTTCCCTTTTTGGGATTTTGCTCTGTCATGTAGTAGCTTCCTCCTTCTATTGTATAGTTTGTTTTTGGCTGGGGTCCACCAGACAGGACGTCTGCCTTTGGAGGATTGGGTCTTGGTTTTATTTGGGATTGCATGATCCATGCATTCCTGAAGGTGTTCATAGAATGCGTTTATAAAGGATTTTGTGGTCTGGGCCATATTATCCACAGGCCTGGGGGCTTTGAAGGTTTCCACCTCCGTTTTGAGGAGTGTGAAATTTGCTTTAGAGAAGTTTTTTACTGTGGTTTTCTGGGCATGGGGTGGGGTCGGGATGTGAATATCCAGTGAGATTAGTTTATGGTCTGACCTTACCAGTGAGGGATACACTTCTGGTCTGGAGCATAGAGTCCCCATGTTGGTGATGATCAGGTCCAGTATGTTTTCCCCTCTTGTGGGAGTGGTAACAAGTTGTTCCATAGCATTTGAGTTTATAAATTCTAGGAACCTTTGGGCTAGGGTGTTGGAGCTAGAGTAATGCTCCCAGTCTATGGTTGGGTAGTTGAAGTCACCCAATATAATGGTGTTTGGAGAGACCTTCATATTTTCCAGTGTTCTCAGGAAGGCCGAGTGGGTTTCCTGGGTTTGGGAGGGTTGTCTGTAGCAGGCTATAAACTGGAAGGCAGTTTTACCCACTGTTAGTTGCACATGGATAGTCTCTGATGTTTCGTGCTGTGCCACCAACCTGGAGGTGTGGGTATCTTTGACGAATATTGATACTCCCCCTCATTTTGTGGTTCGGTCCAAGTTTTGGGGCCGAAAAGCATGGTATGAGGTATAACCTGGTAGTGCTGGGGTGCTCTCGAGAGCCTTGAACCAGGTTTCTGTTACTGCACAGATATCTATGTTCTCCATGCTAAGGAGAGTTTCGAGTGTGTGCATGTTGAGGTTTAGACTTCTGGTGTTGAGTAGCATTACTCTTAGTTTCTTATCCCTTGTGATACCTATGGAGGTGGGTTTGTCTTTTGAGCCTTGCCTAAAAAAGGCACTATGGGGGTAGCAAGAGCCTTTGCCAATATCCGAAAGCCCAGGGGTGACAGGTGCAAGCCGTCCCTAGCGAAGCATCGTGGCTTGTCGAGCATGTCATCCCAGGCTGACAGGCATTGGATCCCCTTTGAATGACACCAATACTTAAGACAGTTGTTGAAATTGATAATCTTGTCTTCATACTGTGGTATCATTCTTGGTGAGGGCAAGATGCTACTCAAGGTCAGGGTCATACTGGCCTGGGATACATGCTCAGAGAGCTCCTCTATGTCTCTTTTCATGTAGTCCAGGGAGGTACATCTCAGGTCATTCACACCAGCATGGACAATGACTGAGTCATATTTGTACTTGCCTTGGAGTGACCTGAGTGCTTGTGTTATGTGGCAGATCCTAGCGCCCGATAGGCAGCTCACCATGACCTTCTCCTTGTTCAGCCTGGTGAGCGGGATGTCAGTGTGCCTGATGATAGAGTCACCTATTACAAGTGTATCAGGTGTGTTGTTTAGCCTTAAGGGCTGTGACTGTTCGGCACACTGGCTTTGTGAGCTATGTGTTGCACGTGTTTTGTTTTGGGGTAGCGGTTGCTTGGGTGTCTGCTTTGGAGGTCTC